>NC_052356.1:33432791-33454141 GCF_009727055.1 Benincasa hispida
TATTTGTACTTTATATCTAATTTAAACTCTCATTCTGTGTAAATGTAACTCTAGCGGAATAAAATATATATCTTATAATATCATTCTAAATAGTTTTAAGGAAAAATTTTTTAAATATACCATCATTAATTAGATTATAATTCTACAGATGCAAATGCTTATAATAAAATAAAAATAGATAAGCAAACATAATCTTTGAATGTACTCTCAAATTTAAAATTGTTAATAATTATTTTTCTTTTATTTTTTTATTAAAAAAAAAAAAAAAAAAAAAAAAAAAAAAAAACCCTCTCCCACACTATGATGTAAGCTAGTGTTAAGAAATTTTAGAAATAAACCACTACTATTAAATTTAGCTATGAAAAGAAGAAAAGGCAAAAGCTTTAAGAATATAAGAAAATACCATAAGGAAAGTCCAACACAAATTTAAATTTAATATAAAATACATTAATAAAAGTTGAAGAACGTTTATTTGTAAAAAAGGAGACAAAAAGTTGCAACATTTATCTGATTTTTTTTAATTAAATTTATGTGATTTAATAATATTTATGTTTTTCTTTAAACATTTTCTTTCTAGAGTACAATAAAATTCAAAAGTAAAACATTAGACTCTAGATAATGATAATAAATACAACAAAAATATAAATGTATAATTTTTTTTTTTTAATTTTTAGTACAACATGTGAGGGTATGGGAATTTAAATCTCGAAAATGAGTACATGTTGAACTTTTTTATTTTTAATTGTGGTCTCTTCTTAATTAATATTAATAATAGTTTATCATTCCTTTTTTCCCTTCATTCTTTTTTTTTTTTTTTTTAATGTTCATGCTCTCACTCAATAGAATGTTATTGCTACATGACATTGTGAATTTTAATTCCATTCCAACTTTCCCTTTTCTTTCATAATTATTCTTTTAGTATAATAATTGAGGGATGTGGATAAAACCTCTAAAATCTATGGTAGAAGGTCATGTGAGTTTACTCTTGAACCGAACTAACTTAAACTCTTTCATAATTGTTGTTAAAGGTTGATTTTATATCTTAACAATTATAAAAAATATATTCAATCTTCATCTCTAAGATATTAAAATTATGCAAATTCTTTGATAAACAAAAAATTGTAGGGTTAGTAGTCCAAATAAATTAGCCAAGATAGAAAAATAGTTAAAATGTAAATGACTAAATTTAAAATATTAAAATCATATAGACTAATTTAAAAAAATATATATTAATATATTAGAGACTAAAGCATATATATTAATCTATAAATATATTTAACAAACTAAAGAATATTATATTAGAAGAATGTATAAAATTAATCTTATTGAAATTTTAACAAAATATTCAGATATTAAAAATTCAAAATTCAAATATACATCCGATCTCCCTTCTTCTTCTTAGCCTATGTGGTCTTCCAAGAGCTCTTCGAATTATGGGGGGCCGAATCATTGAACAATTGGTAGATGACCATAAATTAGAGTCATTAGTGTGATATATAATTGAACAATTTTTGCTTTATGTTTGCTGTTGGTTATTTTGCAAAATAAGCCTAAATTAATTGTCAAAAAGTTATCCACCTCTAGGTTGTAGGTTTAGTTTTCCCACTTTGCATGTTATAAAAAATATTAAAAATTTATATTTGAATATTTTATAATGCATTTTAATTAGTTAAAAACACAAGGAGTGGGACGAGATAGAAGAAGTGTAGGTGAAGCAACAAGAAGTCTCTCTAGATCCTGATGAATTGGTTGATGATGCACCAATTCGAGGGATTAGACTGTTAATGAGGTGTATGTGAGAAGTAGTATAACTATGTTGGAGTCTGCATGGTATGAAGAAGCTAAACGAGATCAGAAGTGGATGGAGGCAATGAAGGAGGAGCTAAGAATGATAAAGAAGATCAAGACATGGGAGCTAGTGGAAAGGCCTACAAACAGAAAAGTGATTGGAATCAAATTGGTTTTTAAGACCAAATTGAAGCCTGATGACTCTATGAAGAGCTCAAGGCTAGATTAGTGGTGAAAGGGCATGCACGAGTATAGAGAGTTAATTTCTCTAAGACTTTTGTACTTGTTACAAAGATGGACACAATCAGATTACTATTGATTGTGTCAGTTTAATATAGATGGAAGGTGTATCAATGTGAAGTCAACATTCCTAAATAGAGTGTTAGAAGAAAGATCTATGTTAAGCAACCAGATGGGTTCATCACACCAAGACAAAAGCAAAAGATTTATTTGTTGGAGAAGGTTCTCTTAATGGGTTGAAGCAAGCTCTCAAGGTATGGTATGGCAAGATGAATGAATACTTGATGAACTTGGATTTTGTAAAGAGTTTTAGTGAATCCACACTCTATGTGAAGAAATTAAGTATTGATATTTTGATTTATTGATGATAAGAAATGATGGTGCTCAAATAGGAGTGTTCAAATAAGAAATGATGAAGGCATTTGAGGTAATTGATTTAGGTCTGATGCCTTAGTTCCTGGATATGGAGATTCAACAAGGACAAAATGAAATATTTCTTTATCAAAAGAAGTACGTGAGAGAGATATTGAAGAGGTTCAATATGGAGAGTATAAGAATGTAAACACTCTAATGATTCAAAAAGAGAAGTTGCAAAAGGTTGATGGAGCAGAACGTGCAAATGAGAATGTGTACAGAAGTCTAGTTAGATGTCTCATGTATCTCACATCCACTAGGTCTAACATCATGTACATTGTAAGTGTCTTATCTAGATTTATTTATTGTCCAAAAAAGAATCACATGGTTGCTACAAAAAGGGTTCTAAGATATCTTAAAGGCACATTGTCTTTTGGGATAAAATTTAGCAAAGTTGAGATTTTTGAGTTATGGGGTTACTTAGATAATGAATGGGTTGAGTCACTTGATGATATGAAAAGCATCTTTGGATATTGTTTCACTTGACTATAAGTGTTTCTCATGATGTTTAAGAAAACAAGATACAGTGGCTCAATCAACTACAAAAGTTGAGGTCATTGCAACAATTACAACGGTAAACTTATTTGATTGAAGAAATTGATGCATGTCTGATGTTTAAAGCAAGAAGAGAGTGTGAATGCAATGTAGAATCAATCTACATTAACTATTTCTTTAAATCTAGTTTTTCATGAAAGAACCAAGCACTTTAAGATAAAACATTGTGTTTTAAGAGATGCAAATGGAAAGAGAAGTTTAACTGGCTCATTGCAACTCAGAGAATCAAATAACAAATATTTTTACTAAGTCTTTTTGTGTTAGTCGTTTTCTAGTTCTTAAGAACAAGCTGAAAAATTATTTTTAGTTGTTTGAATTAGTCTAAAGTTCTAGTTTCTAGCAAAGTAGTTAGATATCCATATTTAGAGTTAAGTGGCTAGTTTTGTTAAATATCTATATTTAGAGTTAGTGGCTAGTTTTGTGGAGTTAAATTAGTGGATTTTGGTTCATTCAAGCCCATTACATGAGTTGAACTGGAATGATTCAAAAACCCCAGTGGATCAAGCATCTGAAGCCCATTTGTAAAAAACAAAACAAAACAAAGCAAACAAACCAACAAAACAAAAATGATAAAAGACCAAACAAAAAGAGACAAAGAATGCCCTTGGCTTGAAGTTCACAAGGTCAAAAAGATCAAAAGTAGCCCGGTGGGATGGGACAAAAGGTGGGAATTTCTTGTATCCATCAAAGCATGTTCTTTTTTTACAACTTTCAGTACAACTGATTACACTAACAAGGTCAATGAAACTGAGGGAATGGAAGAAGCTCTTCCTTCATCTACCTCAAAAAAGAGAGCCTAATCTAATTCAGAAATGAGAAGCTAATGAGACATTAAATTCCCAATTAAAGAAGAAAAAAAAAATATATCAAACAAAAGAAACTCCACTCTATCTATATGGAGGAAAGATCTTCATATATAGTCTTGATACCTGGTCTTTCGGATACCGTTCGAATACATCGTAAAGCTATACCGAGCACCTCCTTCATACCCTTCTCTGCTGCTGCATTGCTCATTTCGGGTAATAATAAGGTATCGAAACAGTCAGAGCCCCGCCCTTCGGCCACCCGTAAACGCACCCAATCTGTTAGATCAACTCCTCCCTCTTCACCAGAGATCACATCACCGGCACATCTTCCAGTTAGAAGTTCCAAAAGTATCACTCCAAATGCATAGACATCAGACTTGAAGGAGGGCTGTGGCTTCTTGGAAGCTGCCAACTCTGGGGCGCGGTAGCCTAAGACCCCAGCGTCGAGAATTTGTTCAATGGTGCCAGCATGAGTCATGAGGCGATGAAGGCAATAATCAGCTACTCGAGCATTCAGGTCTGCTCCATCTAGTAGTACATTTGTTGCTTTAAGATTCCCGTGTGGAACAGCTCGATCGAAATGGAGATAGTTCAGGCCACGTGCTATATCAACGGCTATCTTGAGCCTTTGAGCCCATGTCAAAGGACCTTTTCTTCCCGGGCGATCTGAAATAAAGTTTGGCAGGAAACCATTCAAAATTGCAAGAAAAAATCATCTGAAGATCAGAACTGAAAGATCCCATGGAAAATGAAACAAGCAATCTTTCATCGATTATGTTTGAATCAGCACAGCAGTATAAAGAAAAGTTTTGAACACCCCAAATCAAGTATCTTGTTTCAATCTTGTTACCTTGCTCAACACAAAGAAAGCATGCTTCCTAACTACCAATTAGTTCTTTTGATGTGACAGATAAATAGGAAAATATATTGGTCTATTTCAACTTTTCCATCCTATAGCAATAGCAATGACAGAGATTCACAAGCTTTACTAGTTCAATTCAATAGAGAGTAATTTTCCATTTTCACTTGGCAATAAATATATGGTTAAAGCAGAATGGAAAAATGAATTAAGCCAAGAGTTACCATATAGAAAGACTGCAAGGCTTCCAGGTGAGATATAGTCCGAAAGAATGAGCTTCTCATGCTGTGTAGGCCCCCAATAATACCCTCTTAAGCCAACGACGTTCGGATGCCTGATATTTGCAAACTTTTTAGCCTCCTTAGCAAATTCCTTTCTCTGCTTCGCTACACCTTCTCTCAACCACTTAACCGTCAAGAACATCCCACTCTCTAGTGTTGCCCTGTAAGAAGTTCCATGGCTGCTTCTCCCTAACACTTCAGCTGGAGCTCTTGATAGTTCCTCTGGTGTCAATGAGATTGAATCGTCAAGAAAATGAAGTTCACCAACCAAACGATCAGGTGATCTCACATCCAGTCTTGCAAGGTTTTCAGCAGTAAATGAATCGCCTGATTCAGGTGACCAAGAGAAATGACTGTTCTTCGCTGGGGAGAAACCAGTTCCTGCTGCTAGTTTCTCATCGGGGCTGATTATCTCAGATGATGACCCTTTCCTTGAAGTCACAAGGTCCTCAGCTGAAACAACCAGATTGCTACCGGCTCCAGTTCCACCAATGCCGGAGGAGCTTAGAGAACTACGTCTATGAGTGTCCTTAGTACTGGCAAGCTCAGGAGGATTTTTCCTTGATATGCAGATGTAATGAAAGAAAATAGCAAGGAGGATAATAATAACCAATGCAATCACACATGAGACAATTATTATTACTTTTACAATTGTGTTCATTTTCTTTCTCCCTGATTTACCATCTGGATTATTGCTTGATCCAGGACTATTTGGAAGAATCAGTCTAGAATTTCCAGGATAGAATGAAGAACGTGGAAATTTTCTCAGATTTTCAGGGACAGTTCCCGAAAGATCATTAGATGAAACATTGAAGTTCTGAATATCACTTGACAAGTTGCTTGGAAGGGGACCTGTGAAATGATTTTGTGATATATCTAATGAGATCAATGCACTCAGATCGGACATAGACGTAGGCAAGGATCCAGAAAAATTGTTTCCAGCAATATTCAGCATTGTAAGGCCAGTTAAAGATATAAATTCATCAGGAAAATAGCCATTGAGCTGATTATGAGAAAGATCGAGAACCTCAAGGTTAGCTTGACCTGGGGAAGGAAGCAAGAACTTAACAGCGCCGCTGAGTAAATTACTTTCCAGATAGAGCTCTTCCAAAGTGGAGATTGTGAGCAAATCAGCCAACAAAGGTCCATTAAACTGGTTAAAGCTCAGATCAAGGACTTGAAGCTTCGGATACTTGGTAATAGCACTCGGGAGTGAACTACTCAGAGTATTATGGGACAAGTTTAGAAAATTTAACCGCAAGAACTGTGGAGTTACGTCAGGTATTGGCCCTGTCAAAAGATTCTGACTGAGATCAAGGAATTCAAGGTTCCCCCACTTTATGATCCTCGTTAAATTTCCCTCAAATTTGTTGTTTGAGAGATCAAGCACAACACAACTTCCAGTCAGCAATGGAAGTTCACCAGTAAGCTGATTGGACGACAAATTGAGGACGCGTAAGGTGGTTGATGTGATCATACTTACTGACCCTGAATGATAAACCAATCTGTTAGCACATAATTAAAGTAGAACCACGAAAAGCTACGTTAAAGAATATAAGAAATTAGCTATAATATTAACTAATGTAAGAAGCAAGTTAGGTACCTGAAAGATTGTTGGCGCTCAAATCCAGTTCAGTTAAAACTGAAGCATCTCCTTTTAATAGGTTATTAGGAATATCTCCAGAAAATCTATTGTTGCTCAGTTTCAAGATTTGGAGATCATACACAAAACTAAAACCAGGTAGCTCTCCTGAAAGCTGATTGTAACTTAAATCCAACGTTTTCAAGTTTTCAAACAGTGATACCTCGCCTCCATTAACCAATGATCCAGTAAGCTGGTTGTGACTTAGGTTTAAATGCTTGATGGAATCAGAAAGTCGAGGCAAAAACTTCCCATGCTCCTTGTCAGAGCTCGTTAGCATGTTGTTACTGAAGTCAACATGAGTGGCACCAGACAAAGTGAAAAACTGGACATCTAGTGTGCCATCAAGCATATTACCATGCAAGTCAAGCACCTCAAGCTCTGAAAGGAGCTCAAAACCCTTTGGAATCCTCTTAGTAAAACTATTGAAAGATAGATCTAGATATACCAAGTTTGTCAGTTTAGTCAATGCTGTAGGCAGAGAGCCAGAAAACGAGTTACGACTCAAATCCAGTGATAGGATTGATTGAAGATCAGCAATTGGATCAATATTACCCGAGAAGTTGTTGCCAGCCAATGATAGGTTCTGCAAGCTAGTTAACTTACCAATCCCCTCTGGTAAGGATGAAGAAAAAAGGTTATTCGAAATATCAAGAAACTCTAGACTTTGAAACTCAGCTATATTGTCTGGCATCTTCCCTGTTATCGAGTTGTTCGACAAGGAAAGCTTTGCAAGTTTCGTGAGGTTTGAAAACACATTCAAATCTACATCAGCAGAAAGTCCCAAATTATCCAACACCACTCCGGCAACACTTCCACTGTTGCAGACAATCCCATTCCAAGAAGAAGGACAGCCATCAAAATCAATGGACTCCTCATTCCATGAGCTAACAACAAACCCTGTTGGATCATGCTTGATACCCTTCTTGAACTCAAGCAGAGCCAAGATATCTTGTGAAGGGAGCTGAGCCATGGCAGAAACAAGCAAGAGGGACACCACCAAAATCCTTAAGGCCCTCATTTCAATGCTACTCAGAAAGCAAAAGAACCAACAGATTTACCCCAAAAATCACTTTTCAGGAAAACAACAAATCCAAGACAACCCCCAATTTTTAGATTCTTACAAGTAGCAAGCTCAAGCCCACAACTTTACAAAATAAAGCAAAGAACATACAGCAACAAAACTCAACAGCAAGCACAGAACCCAAATACAGAAATGCAGAATCTCGAGGGCATTCCAACCAAAACCACCACACACATTCTAATCTTCAACAGCAAATAAACCAATATGCCTAAACAAGCAAAATAAACAACACCAGCCTTGTATCTTCAGAGATATGAGCACAGTACAGCATTTCCTCACAAAACCCCTTTTTTCAGAGCAATGCAGCCACACCCTTAACCAATCCCCTCAAGAAAAAACAAAAACTTGGGATTTCAAAGAGCATAAAACTACTCCATACCTTTTCTCACTGCCTTGAGACACAGTGCAGTGAGCAAAGCAAACCCAAGAAGAATAAAATAAGAGAAATGGAGAAATGGGTCTACAGATAAAGAAGTAGAGGGCATTAAAGAAGATGGGACCAAAAGATTTAGCCACCCAAAAACCCTAAGAGAAGTGACTAAGCTGATTAGAGAGTGGAAAACTTGAGATTTCTCTTTAATGGAAGGCGTAAAGGATTGCTCAAAACAAAGAAAATGGGGTTTGTCTTTACACTCACAGTTAAACCCTCTTTACTGAAGCTGGGAGTGCATGTGAGTGACCCAAGCAAGAACCCCACTTTGCTTGAGCATTCTACCGATTAAAGAAAAACAGGAAAAAGAATTCATGGGGAAAACCAAATTAAAATAAAAACAAAAACCCCTAAATTTAGATTCCTTCTTTTGAGGAGGTCCAGTGTCAGCTCAGCAGACAGCAAATACGAGCCTACGCGGGAAAATGCTGTAGATTTTCCTGGGTGAAATGGTGTATTTACCCGCCAACGTCGAAAATGGAGGGTGTTCCAATTTCTTCATCTCGTTTCTCAGCGGAAGGAATTTTTAGAAATTTGAAAATAATAGATTTTAGTGAAAACTGAAAACAGAGTTCGTTTGATGTTTTTCAGATGTGTGTTTTTGTTGCACATTTAGTGTGTATTTTGTAACTTTTCAAACATTTAATTTAAAAAACAACTCTGTTGTTTAGAAAAAAATATATAAAATACTTTCGGAATATATTTTAAACAGTTTTTATAAAAATAATTTAAATAAAAAAGACTTTTCTAAAAAAATATTTGTTTCTCTAATCAATTCAAACAGTTTTAAAAATTTTTAAGAATTATTTTCAGATATAATAAAATAAACTAACTTATTTATAAATATAGTAAAATATTATTATCTATTAATAATATACAACGGTAAATATCTATCAATATCTATCAATGATAAACAGTAATAGATGTAGTAGTCTATCACTATCTATCACTGATAGACATTTATATTTTACTATACTAAAAAATATTTCTAACGTTTTTGTTATTTAAAATAATTACCTAATTTTTATCTTAAATTTAAATCATTATTTTAAGTGTGTTTAAAACGGTATTTCTGAATAATAAAATTAGTTATGATTATTTATTAAATATTGGGTTGATTGTCAACTGTTATTAATTAATTAATGAACACATCTTGTGTTAAAAAAATATATAATTATTATTTTGTAATATTATATAATTTATAAATACATTATATGATCCATATATTTAATTTTTTAAAAAAATATTTGAGTTTATGATTTGAAATATCATGTTTCTATAAGTTTTTATAGATATAATGTAATTCGACATTTTAAAATTTTAAAATTTAAATACGGATATACTCAAAACATCACAATATCATTTTTAGAAATTACATTCTTTTATCACAACATTTGAAAATAATTTTTAGAAACATAATTCATATTGTCTATCAAATGCATATTTATTGAATTTAGTGAATTTGAAAACATAAAACGTAATCCGAATTACACAACCAAACATGCTCTTAGCATTTCACTCAATTGTACATGTTCTATTTTATATTGTAATTATGTAATGTAATACTTATTTACCAATCAAATTTTACGTTTAAACTTTGGAGCTCAATCAATCCAAATCTTCAAATATGAGGATTGATGTAAATTAAGAAATATAATAATCAAATAATTCGCATCGGTTTTTCATGTGCTTGTATTCCTAGTTATCTACTTGTTTGGAAAGAAATGTTTGATAATCATTTTTACCATTATTTTGGAGAAGAACAAATTTGTTTAAGGGAATTTAAACTTACAAATAAAATGTTTAAATTTATTCAATAATCATAGTTTATGATTTAAATGGTAGGATTAGAGTTTTAATTAGATACAATTAAAATTTATATGTTTGTCATAATTTTTAACATAACAAAGGTATGGTGGGATTGAAGTACATTGACGGCGGCTTCATGCTAGGCTCTTACAAATATAAATGGCTAGTTAAGAGATATTTATTTTCTTTAAGACCGTGAATTTAATTATTTGTGATTTAAATAATATCACCAACCTATATTAATTAGCATATACATTCATTTATTTCAAAACTATAAATTTGTTATATGACTTGTTTCAAAAGAATATAAAAAAATACAAAAAAAAAAAAAAAGATTAACGAAAAGAAAATTCTTATAAATAGAAAAAATCCAAAAATATCTACACAAAAGTTATTTTGCTATAAAAGGTAAATATTTTTTTTATATATTTAAAAAGGCTCTCTAACAAAAATGGGGTGTTGTGTTTATTTATAGAGTAATTATTTTAAATGGTTAAACTGTTGAAAATATTTTAAAGTATAGTAAAATTTCACTGTTTATTAGTGATAGACCGCGATAGACATAGAGATGTCCACGGGGTGGGGCGGGGCAAGGGATGTCATTCCACATCCCATCCTCGTTTCCCATTTCGTGGATTCCCTGCAGGGAATTCGCGGGGATCGAGTTCCCTACGGGGAATTTTTCCCTGTTACTTTTTTTTAGAAATAAATAAATAAAAATCAAATTATTCACACATATATAATCTAAATTTAAACATTCAATTTAAACATATTCATTATCTTTCCCAATAAATATTCAAATCTGAAATTTAAAGGTAATATTTATATAGTAATAATAATAACATAACATTAAATAACTATATTAAATAAATATGTAAAAGCTAATCGGGACGGGGACAGGGAATGCATTTCCCGTCCCCATCCTCGTTTAGCTCACGGAGAATTTTTCTCCCCCACTCCCTCCCCCATTCCCCGCTTAATCGGGGAATCCTCACCCCATTCGGGACGAGGCCCCATCCCTATGGAAAAATTGGACATCTCTAGATAAACATCCATCACTAGTATTGGTAGATGTCTATTATAGTTTATCACAATAAATAATGAAATTTTGTTATATTTATAAATAAGTTGACTCATTTTCCTTTATTTGAAAACCATCCTTATTTTTATTTTGTTGAGTTCATTCAATTGTATTTTTTTATACTAGTTGAATTTTACCAATTATATATTTACAAACCTGTAATTTTTTTTCTTTTTTCTTTGTATTTATTTATTAGTTTAGGCACGTGTGACTATATAAAATGCATACCACATAAACCTAGTTTTTTCCTTCCATAAACCTCATAATTTTAAAATAAATAAAATTTAAAAAAAAATTATCACGTCCTTATGGGGACTTTATTTTGGTGTTTCGTTGTTTATTTTGTCGAGCATAGTATTGACTTTCCAAGTAGGGCTTATAAATTTAATAGGTGAATTTATTATGCTTGCTCAAAAGATGTAAAGTAATATTTGGGAAATCAGGGATGTGATTTATGAAGCTCGAAAGAGTAATAATGCCAATATAGTAATTGTATTTAAAAGAAGATGAAAAATGTTATTCCTTTCAACTCGTTTGATAACAATTTTGTTGTGATATAGAGAAAACGTGAAGAAATGACCACAATTCCCTAAAGAAGATACAAAATTTAAAGACTACATTGAGAAACATGAAACTCGATGCAATTTATTTTTTCGTTGAGTGATGTGCAAGGACGTACAATGATGAAAAAATAAATTAATTAATATACGTCTTTTATAAGATGCAATTCGTGTGTTGTCTTTAAAAAAACGCAACAAATAAAAATGGAAAAAAAATCACATTTTTTAAATAATTTTTAAATAGAAATAGTTGCAAATGTAACATCAGATCCAAAGTATTTGCAAATATAATACAATACAAAAAAATTTATAAATATAAAAAAATTTAGATTCGGCTCTCAATTATAAATGATAGATCATAACATTAATAAGAGTATTAGTGATATAGTTTATTGTTAATAAAAGTTGATAGTTTTATTTTATATATTTATAACTTTTTAAAATATTATTATATACTTCATTATTAATTCTAATATTACGACACAATGTAACTACTCTTCTAAATATCCCCATGTATTTACTATTTTTTTAACCGACCTAATTTAACATTTAGTCGTCGATATCGTCATGAATTATTGTCGGCATTTTTTCTTTTTTAAATGAAACAATTTCCATTTGTAAATGAAGTGCCACGTGGGAAAGGTAGGACCCACAATTCCCTTTTGACCAGGGTTTCTTTGCTGACTCATTCCCATTGGCCCAGCTCCAAACAAAATAGAGGTGGAAGTAGGTGCAAATTATAATTGGTGAGACTAGAAAGTAGGACCAGGTTTTTCAGCCAATAATAATGAGACACGTGGACATAATTTGTCTTTACTATGTAGTTCTTATCATGCTGTTGTGTATGGGGAAAATTTGTTGTAAGCATTTGGTTATGCGAAATATTATTACATTTTAAGAATTGGGGGAAACAATAAAAGTGGTCCCTACTCAACAAAAGCCATTATTTTATTTTATTTTTAATTTGAGTTTGTCTTTTTCACCACTTTTTTCTTTTTGGGATGGCTTTTTTGAAATTAAAAAAATCATTAATTTGAAGGTGGCTTTTTATGGGGGGTTTTAATTAAATTATTTATTAATGTTTTCATATCATTTCAATATTTCCAATTTTATGTTCATGGTGCATTTTGATGCAATCTCACTGACACTAGAATAAATGTTAATAAGTGACTTTGACAAGATTGAAAATAGATTCAAATAGGAGGTGGAGGGAGATTTTACCAATTTTATGAGGAAGGTGTTTGGGCATCAATTTTATAAGTCGATATTAAATAATTTAATTTAGCGATACTTATTATTATAGTTGATACACTTATCAAAGAATTTCATCTTATAATTATGTTGGAAATAATTTTTGGACTTAGGCCCATGAAAAAAGTTTGGAGGAGTGGAAAAGCTTTGTCCCACATGGATAAATTTAGAATTGTCTAGAGAGTATAAATATCGAGGCATTCCAAATAAAATTTCAAATTGTGTTTGTACTTTCACCACACGTGTATTGTCATTGCAATTGTCCATTGGACCTAAACAAGTGGGTTTGTTCATTCTTTTATAATTTATGAACAAATGTTTTGTTTTTTTATTGTCTTAAATTATATATCCATGATCCTCTTCGAGCATATATTGTTGCCTCTAAGGCTATCCACTTATTTGGATGACATCGAGGATTCTACCAACATGGCTCTAGATATCTCTATGATGGTGATCATCCCCTTATATACTCAATATGGGACTTTTGATCACATTCCTAATGCTGTTTTAAGTTGACATCTCAATTAAGTGTTTGAAATTTAAAAGTATACGTGTGCAAATGAAGAGTTACAAAAAGTTAACCATACAAAAATAATCACCAGAATTCAATTAAAGAATGCATCACAAATAATGGGGACCAACTTTATATTAAAAGCCAAGAACAATATGGACAGTGACAACACTTTACCCTGAAAAATATAAATATAAATTTTGTTATATTACATGATTAAAAAATTAACAATTTAATTTCAAACAAATATTAGAATGTCGATGTTATATCAATGTATACGGATAAATATCGATAAAATATCAATATCGATAAGTATTCTTGTAAATAAAATAATCATTTAAAATATTCAAATTTAGTTATTGTCCTATAAAAAAAAATGTATTGTGTAGTATATTAAGTTTAGTGTTTAACAAGCATGTCACCAACATTTTCAAATATGGCAAATTGTTGAGTCCCTAAAATCACATTAGTTTTGCATAAGGTATTTTTTTATTTAAAATTTTATATTATTCCAAAATTACCCTTATTGGATTCTATTTCCTTTATCGATTTCCAAAATTTTCTTTAATCTCTCGCGTTTTATGCCTTTATCGATTTTCTTTTCTATTTCTTCCCTTTTCTGGCATTGTGATTATTTGAAGAATTTGATGATTTGAAGTTGCGATTTTGTCCATTTTTCGGCTTAAGTTTCAGATCTCGTCCATTCTTCCATTCTTTCAGATTTCGTCCTATTGAATCATTTCTTCTTAAGTTGCATGATTCTTTGAAAATTCATACAATTTATTCTTCTTCTTCTTCTTTAATTGATCACATCGATTCTGTCTTGGATTTTTTTTTGAAGTTTATCATCATACGATTTATGTCTTGTATTGCTTTATAAGTTTCTAGATATATTTGTTACATTGGTTGTAGATTTATGGCAATATGAAATTATAAAGGTTTTTCATAAATTCTATATTGTGGAAGAAGAAACTGTCGGTTGTATATTTTTTAGTACAATTTTGGATATCTCTATTTTTTATATGAAGTATAGAGTTCATTAAGATATTTTTAATATTGATCTTGTTTTGTTTCTTATGTTGGTTCAATTATGCTTTCGAATAATATATCAATGACACGATATACTTATATTTCATGTATTACTAAGCTGATATAATTACATATCAATGTGACTTATAATTGATTTATATGTTTTTGCAGTATTTTGTAATTATGGCCAAGCTTCCAGCAATCGTATTTCATAGTGGTCAATGGGATGATCGATAGTGCTATATGGCTGAATACAAAACTATTTGTATTTTGGTTGATGGACTAATGATATTTGAGTCGTTTGTTAATTTCAAACATAACGAAATTTAGCTTGATTCATCTCATTACCATATATGAATATGTTGAAAATTATCAATTGTGACTTACCTTAATCTAGGCTAGAATTATACTTTCCTTAATTATCATACATTTTGTGTGTATATATATTCATGTAGTGTTCATTGTAAATCAACAGATGAATAAAATACCAATGTTTTAGCATGGTATCAGAGCCCCACACATGTAAGGTTTAGCCAACCTCTTCTTGACGTCTAAAACAATACAACATGGATCAGGTTGTCATCAACTAGATCCATCTGTTGTCGTCCAGATCAGACCTGCCCACATCGTCGAACATCTGTTCAGCATAGATCAGACTTAACCCGTGCAATCCGTCTGTTTCGTAGTGTCATCATCGACCAAGCTTCACCGTCGATCGGATCTATCCTGTTGCTGACAAGATCCAACCTTCACATCTGACTTAGTGCAGATCGAAGCAAATTCGGACGTTTGCGTCAAATTCAAAGCAAATTCACCTGTTGACTAGTATAATCCTTCATTTTTTGCTTCAAATCTGTTGATCTACTTCAAATCTACTTAGGATCGTTCATCGTTTGGGTTGTTCAGATCTGATTATGTGTCCGTTCGACGCTCAAGCCTCCACTCAGATCAGCCCACTGTTGTTTCACTTCGCACCACCGCACCCCTTCTTCATATAGTGTTGTTCGGATATGTCGTCGTCTGATTTTGTTCGTTCGTGTAGTGTCACTTCAATGCTTTTTGTGTTCACAAGAAGAAGACTTCTATCAATTCAGTTTCTTCCAACCAATTTAGCTCGATTTCTTTTATTGATAAAAAATGGTTTGATTAGTTTAGTTCAATTGATTCTAGTCTGGTTTTAGTTACTTGCCCTAGCTTGGTCCATTTGGTTTGAGTTCGTTTGATTACTTTGATATTTTTAATGGTCAAATTTTGTAATACTATTTGCACTAATTGTAATCTCTAGGGTCATAAATTTGATAATTGCCCTACAATTAAGTGCATATATTGTCACAAATAGGGTCATATTTTGACAAAATGTCCTACTTGACCACCTTGCCCTTTGGATAGATCCACGTAAACAAGGAGATTATTTAAAGCTAATTCCTCATTTATTGCTTCTTCTACTAGGTTTTCATTCACTACCATTTAAGAGTTACTTAAATAGGTAATCTCCTCAAATTTCCTTACTCTTGCAGTTACATCAGGTAATTCTTGGTTTCTTGATTCCACTTATTACAATCACATGACCTTTGATATTTCGCTTTTGTCTTCCTCAACCCCTGCTTCATCACTTCCCCCTATTCAGGCTGCCAATGGAAATTGTATGTCTATTTCTCATATTAGTATTGTGACATAACACTCACTGCAACTTTCCAAATACTTATCATATCTCCAACCTTAACTTTAATCTATTGGCCAACTCTGGGACCTTGGCCTCACTCTTTGTTTTTCTTCTAATGGTTGTCAAATTCAAGATTCACACACAGAAAAGATAGTCGGTACGGGTCGTAAAGTGGGACGATTATTTGAGTTCACATCTCTTCGACTTCCTCTTCCCCATCTATCTTTACATTTTTCACTGATTCTGCTATATATCAACGACATCTTCGTCTTGACCATGCTTCTTCTGACAAACTTCACAAGTTATTCTCTCTTGAAAATTTAAATAATGTTTCAAATTTTGATTCATTTGACTGTTTAAATTGCAAATTTGCCAAACAAGCCCTTGTCTTTCCTTAATTCATCATATTCCTGTGATACACCATTTGGCTTGGTTCATTCTAATATATGGGGTCCTACTCCTACCCCAACTGTCAATGACTATCGTTATTTTGTCTAATTTATTGATGTCTATTCTCGTTTCACTTAGATATATTTTCTTAAAATTCATTCATTCTCGTTTCACTTAGATATATTTTCTTAAAAATCATTCTACCTTGTCTCAAATCTACATTACCTTTACTAATATGGTTCAAATACAATTTTCTTGTACTATTAAAATTCTTCAAATGGATAATGCTATAGAGTATAAGGATTCGAACCTTATCACTTTTCTCACCCAACAGAGTACCTTTGTTCAATGCTTCTTGTTGGGGTTGATGCCCTAAATCTCATAGGGTCCTGTAGTTTTTAAACACATGTATGAACAAACATTTGTGATGTAATAATATGAGATATTTTTTTCACTATTATTTATGAAATATAAGATGTTTTAGTTGTATTGACCACAAACTAATAAACTAAGATTCCTGATTATCGTTGTAACTTAAGCATGTATGTGGAAACATACAAGTGAATCATGTCTTAAGTGATAGTGTAAAAGGTCTGTAGTATATGGATAAAGGATGGAAACCTTATCGTGGTGACACTACGGATACGACCCGCTTTGTAGATGTTACAAGTGTTGTAAAGTGCTACAGATAGTCTGATCCTGATCATTCATGTGGAGACATGCGAGCGGGGTATTCTATACGAAGGATTTTGTATAAGACCGGACCACGAAATTTTTAGTCTCGTTATATAACGTCGTTCATGTCAGAGACTTTCATTTCACTAGGATGATCATAGGTAACATGACCTTAATCCCAAGTGAGTTGAGAATTCCTACCTATGAGGGTGATCCTTTGATTTAAATGGGTGCGAGTGGCCAGATCGCCGACTCAAACCTATCACTTTGGGGATTCGTCTGATTGAGGAGTTGGGAACTCAGCTACATAAGACGAAATTCACTTCTTCCCTGAAGTAGGGGTAAGTAGATAAATTGCTCACTTAAGGGCTGATTTCGGGGCTTGAACAATGTGGCGCCACAACTTCTCATGGCCCGATAAGTGTTCACTCATAGTAGGACTATGATGTATTGTTCATTAGAGGATTCAATGGTACTTAAGGAATTAGATGTAACTATAAGGGCAAAAAGATAAATTAGCCTAGCTATACTTACAAGCGAATTGTGAAGGGTCATCATACTGTTGATTGGTTATATCCAATAGACACAAAAATATATATGTAGGGCGAAGAGTGCAGCTGTTGGTCTTTAGTGGAGTGCCCGATAGTTAATGGATAGTGGATATCGTGATTAAAGAGTTTAGTTAGTTTTTTACGTATCGTTAGAGCTTCAAGCTACAGGTCTATAAGGTCCCCTTGATAGCTCAATGGATTCAAGTTGAGAATCAATTTTTGGGTTAGTTTGAGTGTTCAAATTAACAAGAGGGAATTTGATTATATATGATATAATTAAATTAATTCAATTATATGTGATATAATTGATTTGATGTATTAGATACATTAATTTGAAGAATTAATATAAATGGGACTTAGATTAAATAAAGGAGAAAATAACTATGGTTGATATATTACATATGATGTGATATTAAAACTTTAGGTTATAAATATAATATGATAAATTAGTTATTATATTTATTTATAATAAAAACAATTATAATATCATTGTTTGGTTGGTTATTCTCTCCTTTAACTGTTGCAAGTAGGAAGTTACCATCAGTTTTGATAATTGATGGATAAAAGTGAAAAAGGTTTTCATTTTTCATTATCACAAGATTAATTTCATACCATTCGATCGAGAGAAAAGAAAAGCTATACAATAGCCTTTGAGAGAGTGAATGACGAGCGAATTTACTAGACGATTGCTCCTCGTTTGTTAGACGATCGAGTATCCAACTCTATATGATAAAGTTTTCTCATTCTCCCACTAACCCGATCGTATACTTCCTCATTCCCTTTACCAAATTCACACAGAGCCCACACCTCTTGGATTCTCACACAGAGAATACCAAGGCAATTGAGTGGTAGTGTCGAGTGTTATTGTTCGAGGGTCGAGGCTCGAATATTACTTGATTGGGTTCGAGGATCAGACAGTTCGTGGAATTCACTGGTTGTTCGTTACGTTTGTGCTTTGGATCGAGTTTGTATGGACGCGTGATTGGTGTAGATCGAGGGAATACACAAAGAAGAGTTCTTCAAAGGTCGATTCTAGTTGTTTTTTTTTAAGAAGAAAGCGTGTCGTAATTACTATATAATGCATGACTGTTCTTGTATGTTTGTAAATACTTTATTCTTTCACAATGGGTTTGAAACGATCTTGATTCCCCTCAATGGTTCTCTTGAATAAGAGATCCTTCTGTTGGGATTGATGTCCTAATTCTCCTGGAATCTCGTTGTTTTGTAAAGATACACATTGTTAAATGAATAAAATAAGTGTTCTTTAATTCTGGCATTTACTCATATCCAATAAACAAAGCTCCTTGGTTATCTTATGTGAACTTAAGCATGAATATATGATATACAAGTAGATAATGCCTTAAGTGTTATCCTAAATCGGTCTGTAGTATAAGGATTAAGGTGGGATACCTGATCCTAATGACACTACGGATACAACCTGCTTTGTAGAGGTTTGTAAGTGTTGTAAACTACTACAAATGGTAGATCCTGACCATTCATGTGAAGACATGGAGCGGGGGTGTCCTGTAAATGTTATAAACTACTACAAATGGTAGATCCTGACCCTTCATGTGAAGACATGGAGCGGGGGTGTCCTATACAAAGAGTTTGTATAAGACCTAGACCACGAGATGACTAGACTCTGTATATAACATCATTGATACTAGAGACTTGCATCTCACCTAAACGACCATAGGTGACACGATCTCAATCCTGAGTGTTTTGTGAACTTTTTCCTTTGAGGACGATCCTTTGATTAGTATGGGTGAGAATGGCCAGATTGCCAACTCAACATGCCTACCTTTTTGGGGACTTGTCTGATCTGGGAGCTGGGAACTCAATCCACAATATGGAATTCACTCCTTTCCCGAAGCAAGGATAAGTAGAGAGATTGCTCTTTTAAGGGATGATTCCAGGGCTTGAACATAATGGCCATAACTTCTCTTTGGAATAGAAGACTCAGTCATAGTAGGACTATGACTTATGTTCATTAGAGGGATCAGTGGTACTTAAGGAAACAGATGTAACTACAGGGGCATAACGATTATTGACTCAGTTGTACTTACGAGCGATCTGTGAAGGGTTGTTGCACTGTTTATTGGTTAAGATCTGTAGTGAGGAGAGTTCAGCTGTCGGTCTTTAGTGGAGTGCCTGGCAGTTAACGGATGGTGGATCCCGTGACTAAAGAGTTTAGTTAGTTATTCACATATCGTTGGAGCTTCGGATCTACAGGTCCATGAGGTCCCCTTGGTAGCTTGGATTATGTTGAGGATCAATTCTTAGTGTTGATTTGAAATGTTCAAATTGATGAGAGGTATTTTGATTATATATGATATAATCCGTATAATGTATAAGATACATCTAGTGCAGGACAATGTAAATGAGATTTACATTAAGTACCATGGAATAGAAAAAGAACTATGGATTATTTGTTTCATGAGATGAAATATTAAAACTATAGGTTATAAATATAGTATGATAAGTTGGTTATCATTTATATTTATAATAATAATAATTATTAGATAATTAATACTTTTTCTTTTAAATAACCAAAGTGGTGGGTGGTTATTGGATCATGGTAACCGTGAGCTTAAAAGGAAATTGGTTTCCTATTTTGAAAATAAGTTTTTTACAAAAGATTGAAAAGAATTTTGAGTTTTCTCTCCGACGAAAATAAACTCACGGAAGTTGTCAAGTAAATACAAATTTACTAAACGACAACTGGACGAGCTAAACGATTATGCAGGTGCGAGCTAAACGATCGTACAGTGTTTACTAAACGATCACATAGCTTTGCTAGACGATCGCTGGCCTAAGGTAAACCGATCGTGTAGAGTTCTCCCACTTGCCCATCGTAGTACACGATCATTGTTTCCTCCGTTCATCTGCCTCACACCAAGTCCAAACAGAGCCCACCCTCTGGATTTCTTACATCGAGGAATACCAAGGTCGCCTTGTTGGTGTGTTAGACTCAACTCGACACCGTTGAGGTTTTTTCGAAAGCTGTTCGTGGTGCTGTGCAAGGCCGTTCATTGTTGCTGAAAAGTTCTGTGACAGAGGAGATCGTTGAGGACGAACGTGAAGTTGTTCGTGTTGTGTTCGTAACAGGTATTGCGGTCGTGTAGATCAGGCGTTTCGTGGTTGCTCTTGTTCGTTCGGATCAGAGTCGCGCATCGGAGCGTGGAGACGGTTCTGCCAATGTGCGTAGAGTTTGTCTCCCTTGTTCATTTGTTGTTCATAACTGTAATTTATGTATGATTTGCATACCATTTGTTTTGAAGACGATTGTAAATGTATTGTTTGATTCATTTATTGTAATTTTGGGAATAGTTTTTGTTTCTGCCCTGGCTCAACGGAAATCCAGATCTCGATTTCCCTTCAATTGGTATCAGAGGCCAAAGTTTTCTCTGATAATTCCCAAATTACAGATCTGAAAATGAACGCTTTTTACAGTCGTGGTGGGTTTCTGCATTTTTGTAGTTAACGGTTTCGTTCTGCATTTGTGGATGAATTTGATGAATGTTTCGGGTTAAATTGCCTTTTTTTGTTAAAACTTTTGGTATTACAAAGTGTAATTGTTAAGGGCCCTGCGTTTTTGGCGAAATTAACTTTGGCAATCAGGTCTTATATTTGAAAGTCGAGTTCGTCGAGTCGTTCGTGATGAAGCTTCGACGCATTGACGATGCAATTCTTCACGAAGAAAAAGACTCAAACGGTTTGGTCAAGTCCGT
>NC_052356.1:33454448-33455714 GCF_009727055.1 Benincasa hispida
ATGCTCATCGTTTAGTAGAAGGCGCACGCTAGACGATCGTGTAGTTAGAAAGCTTCATTGCTTAGTTACTACCTATGCGATCGAACGTATACGATACGGAGACGCTAGCTAAGAGATCACTTAGGCGATGGTGCTTCGCGACATCGTAGTCGCTTAGAACGATCGCGGAAGGCGGGCGTTATGCGAAGCGCGCTAAGCGATCGTGTACTTCAGGTTTCATCACTCAGTAAAGGTACACGATTGTGTAGTAAAAGCTCAACGATCGTTTGGATTTTTCTAGACGGTCGTATAGTAATGCTATACGATCGTTTAACCCTAGGAGCGCGTGTAAGCGATAGAATGAAGGGTTTGTTTTATCGTGTAGACGATCGTAGGGTGCTTAGTACCCGATGGATGGTTGGAGAAGCGATGCTTTGCCGAGCGATTCAAGACTCAGTTCGCCTGTTTGAACCGAAGACTCCTTGTCTTTGTAATAGTTAGCTTTTCTTTTTATGTTTTAAGACAATTTCACCCGGTTCATCAACTTTTATTACTTATACATGTGATGTATGGTACTTATATGCCAAAGTGTTTGTCATATAGTTCAAAACTCATCTTAGGTTGTGCAATTACTCATGCATCATGTTTTATAAATGTTATAATCTTGCATGAAAAAATGACTTGAAAACATGTGCATGCATCATGAAATATAAGAGTTATATTTTGCATGCATTGAGCATTATCATGAATCATCCTTTTATTATAAATGTTATAGTCTAAGGGTGAATGGAAGCATGTTTTTCTTGTTTCATTGCTGTTTTGTATAAGTGTTATATAAAAGAAGTAGCAATGCATGGAGCATGACACTTAGGCCGTTTATAATCGTTATGAATGCCTTGCATGTGTTAGCTTCGCATTGTGGTGATTGTTTCCGTTTATAAGTGTTATAAAGGAAATTAGACCTAAAATCAATACTTCCGAGTTGCATGAAGACTTAGGGTGAACTCAAGTTTTTAAAAGGGTTTTAAAATTGGATTGAGATAAACCTAAGTTCAAATGGCTCTAAAGAATTTAGTAATCTAGATTAATCTTTTAAAATCGGTTTACTAGGATTAAATTGGTTGGAATAAAAGATTAAATTTGTTGTAAACCTATCTATAAGAGACCTTTTGTCTAAGGCGGGTTCTAGCTAGGTTGAGGTTCTTAAGTTGACGAAAACGTAACACCCCTACCTGGAAAGGTGAATTAGATAGATTTTCAACAAGCATGCGACGTTTTGGTCAAAGA
>NC_052356.1:33456452-33461361 GCF_009727055.1 Benincasa hispida
TTAATGACTAGTTGAGAACTTCTCAATTCAGAGGAGGGATAACTGACCTCCCTTCGGCGCTTTTGTCCTAAACCTTTGAAGCGTCATTACGAAACTAGATGTCACACGGGGTTCATGTTAGTTTTGCTAAAACCTTATCGGATGTTGTTTTGTTTTACAACGGGTATTTGCTTAAAACCTAATGTAGGTCAATGTGTTTTTCTTTTCAGCAACTCGTAAGTATTTGCGTTTAAAGCTTTTAAAAATGACCGATTTATTACAGTGGAAAGAATCGTATGAAATGAATTTCGTGGAAAACTACCTCCATCCCACTACTCTCCAAAAGAGGAGACAAGACAGTAAACGTGATTTATTAGTCTTGGAGACATGTCTGGTAGAGAATGATGATTCTGCCTAGATCCTTGATTTAGGTGCTACCAATCATGTCAGTTCCTCTTACCAAGGATTTAGTTCCTGGAAAACGTTGCCACAGGGAGAGATGACTCTTCGAGTCGATAATGGTGAGGTTTTTTCAACTGTTGCTGTAAGCAAGCTGAAGTTATTTGTTGACAAGAAGCGTTATCTGTTATTGGATAATGTTTTTGTAGTTCCTCATATTAAGAGGAACTTAATTTCGGTTTCTTGTCACATTGAACAAGGCTATACCGTCTTCTTTTCTGAGAATAAAGTGTTTATTTTTAAGAATGGAATGGAGATTGGTTATAGTTCAATGGAAAATAACTTATATGTACTAAGGCTGCTAGTCATAAAGGCCTTGTTTAACACTGAAATGTTTAGTAAGGTAACAACAGCTAAAAGACCAAAGGTTTCTCCAAAGGAAAACGCCCATCTTTGGCATCTAAGATTAGGTCACATCAACCTCAATAGGATTGAGAAGTTGGTGAAAAGTGAACTTCTAAAGAGTTTAGAAGAAAACTTCTTGCTGGTATATGAATCATGCCTTGAAGGCAAGATGACCAAACGACCTTTTACTAGAAAAGGTTAAAGAGCCAATGAAGCCTTGGAGCTTGTACATTCAGACCTCTGTGGTCCGATGAATGTTAGAGCCCGAGGTGGGTATGTATATTTCATCTCTTTCATAGATGCTTATTCAAGGTTTGGATATCTCTTTCTAATGCAACGTAAGTCTGAAGCCCTTGACAAATTCAAGAAGTATAAGGCTAAAGTTGAAAACTTGTTAGGTAAGAAGATAAAAACACTACGATCTAATCGTGGTGGAGAGTATATGGACCTCCAATTCCAGAACTGTATGATAGAACATGGGATTGCATCCCAACTCTCGGCCCCTGGTACACCTCAGCAGAATGGTATATCAGAAAAGAGTAACAGGACCTTGTTGGACATTGTTCGGTCTATGATGAGTTATGCTCATCTTCCAGACTCGTTTTGGGGTTATGCAGTGCAGATTGCATGTTATATCCTGAACAATGTTCCCTCGAAAAATGTTTCTGAAACACTTATCTAGTTATAGAGAGGCCTTAAAGGTCTCTTCAGGATTTGGAGCTGTCCGACACATGTGCTAGCAACTAACCCAAAGAAGTTGGAACCGCGTTCGAAGGTTTGCCTCCTTGTGGGCTACTCCAAGGAAATGAGAGGAGGATACTTCTATGATCCAAGTGAGAACAAAATGTTTGTTTCCACCAATGCTATCTTCTTGGAAGAAGATCACATGAGGGATCATAAGCCACGAAGTAAACTTGTCTTACGTGAGATCTCAAGTGAGACTGAGACTGCTGAGGGTTCAACAAGAGTTATTGAATAGGCTGACAGATCAACAAGAGTTGTTGAGATCGGAACGTCTAGTCAACCAACTCAAAAGTTGAGACTGCCTCGACGTAGTGGACGTGATTGGGATGTGTGCTTCAACAACGTTTGGGAGCTTATTGATCCACCTGATAGGGTAAGACCTATTGAGTGTAAATGGATCTATAAGCGAAAGAGAGTTGTAGATGGAAAGGTGCAAACCTTTAAAGCTAGACTCGTGGAAAAGGATTATACCCAGGTTGAGGGAGTTAGCTATGAGGAAACTTTCTCACCTATTGTCATGCTTAAGTCTATCAGGATTCTCCTGTCCATAGCCACATTTTATGATTATAAAATATGGCAAATGGACATTAAGACTGCCTTTCTGAATGGTAATCTTGAGGAGACCATCTATATGACTCAACCAAAGGGGTTTGTAGTTCCAGATCAAGAGCAAAGAGTTTGCAAGCTTAATAGGTCCATTTATGGGCTGAAACAAGCATCTTGATCTTGGAACATCAAATTTGACACTGCTATCAAGTCGTTTGGCTTTGACCAGAACATTGATGAGCCTTGTGTTTACAAGAAGATCATCAACAGCTTAGTAGATTTCTTAGTACTATATGTGAATGATGTCCTACTCATTGGGAATGATGTAGGATATCTGACTGACATTAAGAGTTGGCTAGCTGCCCAGTTTCAAGTGAAAGATTTAGGTGAGGCAGAGTATGTTCTCGGGATCCAGATCATTCGGGATAGCAAGAACAAACGATTAGCCCTGTCTCAGGTATCATACATTGATCAAATGTTGATCAGGTACAGAATGCAGGATTCCAAGAGGGGTTTGTTACCTTTCAAGCATGGAATCGTTCTGTCTAAGGATCAATGTCCTAAGACAGCTCAAGAGGTTGAGAAGATGAGACAGATTCCCTATGCTTCTGCTGTAGAAAGCTTGATGTATGCAATGTTGTCCAGACCCGACATTTGCTATGCAGTAGGGATTGTCAGTCGATATTAATCCAATCCAGGATTTGATCACTGGATGGCGATCAAGACGATCCTCAAGTATCTTCGGAGAACGAGGGACTACATGCTTGTGTATAGAGATAAGGATCTGATCCTTACTAGATACACGAACTCTGACTTTCAGACCAATCGAGATTCTTGCAAATCAACATCGGGGTTAGTGTTTACTCTAAATGGAGTGGTTGTAGTTTGGCGAAGCATCAAATAAGGATGCATTGCGGACTCCACTATGGAAGCTGAATACGTTGCAGCTTGTGAAGTAGCTAAAGAGGCTATTTGGCTGAGGAAGTTCCTTATAGATTTGGAAGTTGTTCCAAATATAGATTTGCCCATCACTCTTTATTGTGATAACAACGGGGTTGTGGCAAATTCGAAGGAGCCTCAGAGTCATCATCGAGGTAAGCACATAGAACGGAAATATCACCTGATCAGAGAGATTGTGTGTCACGGTGATGTGATAGTCGAGTAAATCGCATCGGAGCACAACGTTATTGTTCCCTTTACAAAGGCCCTCACGGCTAAAGTGTTCGAGGGTCACCTGGAAAGTTTGGGTCTGCGGGACGTGCGACATCTTGTCTAGGGCAAATGAGAGATTATACTGGGGTATACCCTAGTTTATTGTATATTGTAAATTTTTATATTGTATTGTACATTAATCTCTCGAGTCATTAGGACAAGTGGGAGAATGTTGGGATTGATGTCCTAATTCTCTTGGAGTCTCGTTGTTTTGTAAAGATACACATTGTTAAATGAATAAAATAAGTGTTATTTAATTCTAGCATTTACTCATATCCAATAAACAAAGCTCTTTGGTTATCTTATGTGAACTTAAGTATGTATATGTGATATACAAGTGGATCATGCCTTAAGTGATAACCTAAATCGGTCTGTAGTATAAGAATTAAGGTGGGATACCTGATCCTGGTGATCCTATGGATACAGCCTGCTTTGTAGAGGTTTGCAAGTGTTGAAAACTACTACAGATGGTAGATCCTGACCGTTCATGTGGAGACGTGGAGCGGGGGTGTCCTTTACAAAGAGTTTGTATAAGACCTGGACCACGAGATGACTAGACTCTTTATATAACGCTGTTGATACTAGAGACTTGCATCTCACCTAAACGACCATAGGTGACACGACCTCAATCCTGAGTTTTTTGGTCTGTACACGACAGACCGAGCTAAACAATAGAGCTAAATGATCGCATAGCTTTTGCTAGACGATCGCATAGCTTTATCTAAACGATTGGGCATCGACCTATGCGATAGGTCTCAGCCTTCTCCCACTTGCCCAATCGTGTACGCGATCGTTGTTTCCTCCGTTCGTCTACTCCCACACAAGTCCGAACAGAGCCCACCCTCTAGATTCTCACACCGGAATACCAAGGTCACTTTGTTGGTAGTGTCAGACTCAACTCGACATCGTTGAGGTTTTCCAGAGGCTGTTCGTGGTACTGTGGAAGCCATTCGTGTTGCGGAAGAGTTCGTGACCGAGGAGATTGATAATAGACAGAATTGCACGTTATCATAGTGCTAAGTTCTTAAACAATGCTGACTTGCGTTGAGAAAACATGTTAAATTGTGTCCAAAAAGCATCAGATTCATAATGTTGCGGCCACATACATTCATCGTATAGAAACAGTTGATTTTTGTACTTCTATGTAGAATATGCGTTGACGCAAGGCAGAAATTGCAATAATAGGAAATCACTGGGTCGAGTGCAGCATTACCTTAAGGGCTTTACGGTGATTGTGCTTGCAAACATTTGCTCAAGAAGGATTGCCACAACATGGTGAGCGCATCTGGGTGAAAGGCATAATTAATCACGATGGGATAGAAAACTGATGACAGTCGAATCCAAATTAAGTTGACAGCCGCTAATGATAACAAGTACATTAAGCTTTTCGGTGACAAATTCGGCACATCAGTTAGGGAATTAAAGCTGTCCCATCGTGCAATCATGAGAGAGAAACTTCCGTTCACCCTAGATGTTCTATAAATACCGAAGGCAACCTTAAAAAAAGAGGTTCGAAAATTCAGAAGTTCAGATCGCATGTCTTTGTCCATAGTTTTTCCTTTTTATTTTAAGGTGGAGCAAGACAAGAGTAGAGACGTCGGAGATCAACTCAAGACAACTCAAC
>NC_052356.1:33462890-33570611 GCF_009727055.1 Benincasa hispida
CAATAGAGAACCTTGAGGCATAGAAGCAGAGAGGGGGCCGACTCTCGAGATTATCTTTTGAACACGAGTAGAAGAACAGTGTAAAAGCCTGGGCAGCAAAAGATTGCTATCAGGCTCCTTATTCTATACTTTCATTGTTATTTTGTACTTCATCTTTATATTTGTACAATGGAAGTTCTTATTCTACATCTGTTCACTCTCCTAGCATGCATGAGTAGCTAAACTAGTCGAATGGGTTGAGAAGAACTAAGCAAACATGACTTAGGAAGTTCATTGCTCGTGATTATCTTGTGTTATGTTGTGCAAAATATCCCTTTAGAGCTACTCAAGAGAGAGTTTGAAGAAAGAACCTAAGACTCGAGAGAGTTAGGTTAGAATCTAGACTCAAAAGAGCAAGATTAGCACTGCATAAACAAGAGATAGGGACTTTGAGATAAGCTCTGTTTGCCAACCTGTATTGCATGAATCCTAGAGATAGGAATGATATTATGTGGTCACCTTATTTGTTTGTGTGTCGCTCTATCATTGCATAAATAAGAATAGAGGCTTATGTGTAGGTCCTATAGACTTATCGCATATATCGCATGCGTTTTAGCCTTAGAAGCCATGACATTCACACCGCGAGATGGTTTACTGTTGTATGCATGTTGCATGATCGCAAAGCATGAACGCATCTTAGGAAGTGTAAGCCAAAACCCTTCTCAACCCGTTCACCGCATACTCATCGCACTTTTCGTTTGTCAACTCTCTTTTCAAATTCCGCCGCATTTGTTTATTTTCCATTAATGCAATCAACAACAAACCAACAATTTATTTATTTGGTCACCGCAAAGTTTTCCTAAAAATTACCACAGCAACCTGTTTTCACAAGTCCCTGAGTTCGACCCTGGACTTACAAGGAAACTCAGTGGAGTTTACACTTAGATTCCGCTGAGGAAACTTGAGTGCTCAACGCAATTTCAACATCACATTTTGTCCACATTTCCACATCATAAAATAACGCATCAAGTTTTTGGTGCTGTTGTCGGGGACTTCGACAAAATAGTGTGCTAACGGTAATATTTCTGATTTCTTTACAAACTCTCAATCTCTGGCGAATTACGACCCAGAGATTGAGAGGATGTTTAGACGAAGATTGAGAGACCGCCAACAGCAACCACAGTCAGATAAAGAAGAGATGGCGGAGCAGCTTGGAAATGGAGCACCAAACGAAAATAATGTCATGGCGAATCCAATCCTTCTGGCAAACGATCGCAATAGACCCATTAGGGACTATGCATCGCCAAACCTCTATGATTTCTCTCCAGGAATCATGAGGCCTGCCCTCGATGGAAGAAGATTCAAAATGAAACTAGTGATGCTGCAGATGATCCAGACTGTAGGATAATTCGGAGGCCGGCATGGCAAGGACCCGCATGCCCACCTCCGAAGCTTTATTGAAATCTGCAATACTTTTGTGTTCCCGAACATCTCTGCCGAAGAAGTTCGACTAACTTTGTTCCCATTTTCTCTTTGTGATCAGGCAAGGAAATGGACGTATTCTCTCAAACCGGGAGAGATCACTTCTTGAGAACAGGTCGTGGAGAAGTTTATTAAGAAATAATTTTCACCTACTGAGAATGCTAAACGAAGGAAACTCATTACAAATTTTGAACAAGACATGGAAGAATCGCTCAACGATGCCTCGGCGAGGTTTAAGAGGTTGGTCAGGGATTGTCCACACAATGGGTTGCCAGATTGCCTTCAGATGGAAATCTTTTATCATGGTTTGAATCCCACTTCGCAGACCGTTGCCAATGCGGCAACCACTGGTGGTCTGCTTGATAAAACGTATGATGAGACAAAGAATGTCTTGGATCGCATCTCCAAAAACCATGAGGATTGGAGAGAAAGTGACCAGAGATTGAGAATCAAAGACAATGATGCAAGGAATGGTACTATCGCTTCACTAATAAATCAGATGACCACAATGATGAACTTAATTCAGGGAATTGCGATCAGTAGCCCAACATCGCAAAACAGGAAAATCAACGCAATCAGTCAAAACACCACAAGGTGTGCGACTTGTAGTGATGGGCATGCGATGGAGGAATGCCCGCAAAATCCAAAGTCCGTTTACTTTGTAAAAAATCATCCCTTTTCGAATACCTACAACCTCGGGTGGAGAAACCACCCTAATTTTGCATGGAAGAATCAGCAACAGAATTTTCAAACCGTGGCGCAAAAAGAAGAGCCACCAGGNTACAACCTCGGGTGGAGAAACCACCCTAATTTTGCATGGAAGAATCAGCAACAGAATTTTCAAACCGTGGCGCAAAAAGAAGAGCCACCAGGATTCTTCCCACGCAACAACGGTCAAACAAACAATCAAGCAAGTAGCTCACAACCACCGCAATCATCCTCCTTGGAGAGCCTATTGAAGCAGTACATAGAGAAAAATGAAACGGTGATTCAAAGTTAGGCTAAATCCATTCTCAACCTAGAGTTACAGATGGGCCAGATTGCGAGTGAGTTAAAGAGTAGATCGCAAGGGGCTCTATCGAGTTCAACAGAACTCCCACGTAACTCGGGGGATCAAGTAAAGAGTAATGTTAGGTTGTGACATTGTGAAGTGGGAAGACTGTGGAGAGAGAAAAAAAAGGAGCTTAGTCGGACAGCTTCCATTGCGGTAGAACCTAAAATTGTGGTGACGCAAGAAGAAGAAGGAGAAAAAGAAGCAGTAGAGCCAGAGGTTGCGTCGACCTTAAATCCAACTGAGATGGGGACCATGAAAGTGCAGTTACCCCCTTTCCCGCGATACTTAGAAATAAAAAGAATGAAGAGGTACAGTACCAATGTTTCCTGTTTATATTAACGCAATTACATATTAATATTCCTTTCAGTGAAGCGGTTGAGAAAATGTCTGCCTATGCAAAGTTTTTGAAGCATATGGTAATCAAGAAGAGGGGCACTGGTAAGTTTGTCACGGTAACGTTAACACAAAGTTCAAAATCAATCATTCCATCGAAGATGAGCGATCCTGGGAGCTTTACTATACCTTGCTTCATAGGAGGACTGTACATCGGGCAAGCCTTGTGTGACCTTGGGGTCAGTATCAATTTGATGCCTCTGCGATATTTAGGCAACTGAACATGGGGCAACTGGTGCCCACAACCGTGTACATCCAGAGGGAAAGGTGAAGGATGTGTTAATTACCATTGACAAATTTATTCTACAGTCAACTTCATCATTTTTGGATTACGAGGCCGACAAGGATGTACCCATCATTCTGAGATGACCATTTTTATCAACAGGCCGTGCTCAAATTGATGTGCACAAAGGGGAGATCACTTTGAGTATCAACAGACAGAAGCTTAAGTTCAACAACATCTGTGCCATGAAGTTTCTGGACGAAGAAGACCTGCATGACTTAGATGATGACCGGAATTCGATTGAAGAAGAAAAGTTTCATGAAGAAAATGAAGAAGAGGATGCAAGCTGATAACTTGTAGAATTATAAGTTATTTTTGCTCTTAAGTTGGAACAACGAAAGTTTTAATGATAAATTCTCCTCATTTTTAGAAGAAATGCATGGATTTATTCAAACTCATGCAAAATAAGTTTTATTACTAAATACTGCGGCACTAACGCATTGTATTGCAGGATTTCAACGCAAGGATTAACGGTAATGCATTAGACAAGTGCTGCAGGAAAAGCTCTAACGCATGAGCCATGCGTCAGAGGGAGTTCAACGCAGAGAAGATTCATTGCTCCAGGCTGATTGTGTCATATCACCACTTGCAAGTATGGGCACCTGCAGCAGGCGGCGTCTGAAAAGCTTCCACGCAGCAGGTGGCTTCTGAAAAGCTTCCGAGAGTCAGGCGGCTAATCAGGGTATGGAATTTAATGCTGACCATGACATAGACTTTAATGCTGTCCATTCACCAAGTGGACGTGACCAACACCTATAAATAGATGAAGTCCCTCCAAAGTTAAGAAGTTCGAAAATTATCAAGATCCTTACTCTCTGTATATTGTAGTCATGGTTTTAGATCTGTAGAGGCTGTACTGTGGTGCTAGACGATCAGAAGGGCTGAGAACCACCACCACCGCCGGTCAGGGAGCGGAGGAAGTTAATCTGAAGAAAGATACCTCATCGAATTCCTAAACAAGTGGTTGTACACAGCGAGATTGAGCCAAAGAAATACAAGAGATTGTAATTCTTTGGCTTAACTCAGTTTCTTTCTTCTCATTTATCACTTTCATTCCATTTTATTAAATATTGCTTTTGTAAAGACTCTCTGTTTCTTTGTAAAATTCATATGTTTGATCCATCATACTTGCCATTGTTTATTTCTTTTTTATGTTGAATGCATTAATACTTTATGCATAACTTCATTCTAAAGCTCAAGCCAACTTGAAAAATTGGTTAAAGCATCTTTAACTTAGATTGTTCGAAAGAATAACTAAGCTGTATTAAGTAGGACGCCTAGTACAGCTAGAGATAGACTTACTGGTGTCTACTGCATTTTGTGTTAGACTCATGCATCCTAGAGATAGGCTTTATATGTTATTCGCATTGAGAAATGTTGAATGAAGTCTGACGCATAAACAAAAGATAAGCAAACCATCCCATCTCATTCACGCCACATTCTAGTTGTGTACACTCGTCTTAGACCGACGCGTCCACTTACCTTAAACTCCATTTTCGCATGATCCATCATTCACCACTCAACTCTTTTGCATCTTTTGCACAGGCACAACAATTTAGTGTAAATAATATATTTCTCACATTTATTTAGGAAAACCCCTACAGTAGATACAACGCGAGGTCTGCGTTTGGTTAATTGAATCCCTGAGTTCGACCCTGGATTTACCAGGAACCTAAATTAGTTGTATACTTGGGTCTAGTTTAGGAAAACTTGAACGTCATTAGAAGGAGTTGTGTACGTTCTGCTGCAAATATCTGACGCCCCAATGCGTTACATTTACTTAAACGCATCAAAGCATAAACGCATCACTTATACTTAGAACTTATTTTTCCAATTTATTTTACACAATACACTCCTAGAGCAAATCACGATAGCAACAAACACCAGTGCATCCGTTGCTGCCTGTAATTCGATCATAACAAAAACAAGCAAGGAAGAAGAAATGATAGCAAACCAAGAAGAAGAGCCAACAGAAAAAGAAGAAAGAAAAACAACGCAACCATCCCTAGTAGAACCACCAACACTGGAATTAAAGACTCTACCAACCCATCTAAAGTACGCATTTTTGGGGCAGAATGAGAAGCTGCCGGATATTATTTCCTCTGAGCTTAATGAAGTCCAGAAGAATGCGTTGATGAGCATTTTGAGAAAGCATTTTCGAGCAATTGCATGGATGCTCAGCGACATTAGAGGAATTAGCCCATCGTACTGTATGCACCGCATTCGAACCAGAAGGCAATGATCGAACATCAACGCAGACTCAACCCTGTGATAAAATAGGTCGTTAAAAAGGAGATCATTAAATGGTTAGATGTGGGCATTAGCTATCCTGTAGCAGATAGCCCGTGGGTCAGCCCCGTGCAGTGTGTGCCGAAAAAAGGAGGCATGGCGGTAGTCTCGAATGAAAACAATGAACTAATACCACAAAAAACCGTCACTGGGTGGTGCATTTGCATGGACTACCGCAAGCTAAATGCAGCCACAAAGAAAGATCATTTCCCCCTACCATCAAATGCTAGACCATCTACCTGGAAATGATTTTTACTTCTTCTGGGTGGTTATGCTGGGCACAACCAGATTATGATAGCTCTAGAAGACCAAGAGAAGACCACATTCACCTGCCCATATGGAACCTTTTCTTTTCGCCGCATGCCATTCGACTTCTACAATGCACCAAGCACGTTCCAAAGGTGCATGATGGCCATCTTTTCGGACTATCTTGAGGACTCTATCGAAATCTTTATGGACGACTTCTCTATTTATAGGAACACCTATGAAGTTTGTCTAGCCAACCTGGAGAAGATACTGAAGAGATGCGAAGAGGCGAATTTGGTGCTTAACTGGGAAAATTTCCATTTTATGGTAAAGGAGGGTATAGTGTTGGGGCACAAGGTTTCCCGGGATGGGTTGAAGGTGGATAAAGCAAAAATCGAAGCAATTGAAAAACTTCCACCTCCAATATGCGTGAAGGCTGTACGAAGCTTCTTGGGGCATGCTGGATTCTACAGACGCTTTGTCAAAGACTTTTCCAAAATAGCACAACCACTGAGTGCGTTGTTAGAGGCTGACAGAATATTTGATTTTGATGAAAACTGCTTCAACGCATTTAGAGTTTTGAAGATTGCGCTGATTACCGCACCTGTGTTGATTGCATCGGACTGGACACTTCCTTTTGAAATAATGTGCGATGCAAGCAGGTATGCATGGGAGTAGCTTTGGCATAAAAGAGAAAAATAATCTTGCATCCCATCGCATATATGAGTAAAACGTTAAATTCTGCTCAGACGAATTATACCAGCACAGAGAAAGAGCTTTTGACGGTAATAGAAAAATTTTGAGCATATCTGCTGGGACCAAGGTACTCATCCATACTGATCACTCGGCAACAAAATACTTAATGACAAAGAAGGACGCAAAGCCGAGGTTGATCAAATGGGTTCTCCTCCTTAAGAATTTGATATAGAAATAATTTATCGAAAGGGGACGGAGAACCAAGTTGCGGATCACTTGTCCACATTAGTAAACCCTGAGGTTGACCGCAATGAGTCTGATGTGAGTGCGGTGTTCCCGGATGAGCAGCTGTTCCATATTGAAGAATTGCCTTAGTATGCTGACATAGTCAACTATTTGGTTTGTGGATAATTTCCGAAAGATTATACCTACCACCAACAGAGGAAGCTCAAACATGAATGTAGACATTATTATTGGGATGAGCTGAATCTGTTCAAAAGGGGGGCAGACCAGATCTTGCGACTATGTGTACCAAATGCTGCTCAACAATGCATATTATCACAATGTCATGACTCACCATATGGTGGGCACTTTGGAGGACAACGCACTGCAACTAAGGTTTTACAGAGTAGATTCTTTTGGCCTACATTGTTTAAGGATGCAGTTGACTACGTAATGAAGTATGATCGGTGCCAACGTACAAGTAACATTTCATGGAAGCATGCAATGCCGATGAACACCATCTTGGAGCTTGAATTGCTCGACGTGTGAGATATTGATTTCATGGGACCATTCTCTCCTTCAAATGGTAAACAATATATTTATTAGCTGTCGATTATGTATCCAAGTGGGCAGAGGCAGTGACATGAGCTGCAAGCGATGCGGCGATAGTCTCCCAATTCCTGACGAAAAATACTTTCACTCGTTTTGGCACTCCCCATGCCATCATAAGTGACGAAGGGTCCCACTTTGTCAATCATACTGTTAAGGAGCTGCTGTGCAAATACAACATTCTCCACAAAGTGGCCACCGCATACCATCCGTAGACAAATGGTCAGGCCAAGGTGTCCGATCGAGAAATTAAGCTGATACTTGAGAAGGTAGTAAGACCTTCATGAAAAGATTAGGCAACAAAGCTTGACGATGCGTTGTGAGCATACTGGACTACATTTAAGACACCAATAGGTATGTCCCCATATGCGTTGGTATTTGGTAAGACATGTCATTTTTCTCTAGAGATGGAATATAAAACATTGTGGGCGGTAAAGAAGCTGAACTTTGATTTGAAGAAAGCAGGAGAAGCACGAAAAATGCAACTGGTCGAGCTAGAAGAATGGAGGATTAACGCATATGAGAACGTGAAGATTTACAAAGAGTACACCAAGCACTGGCATGACAAACACATATGCGGTAAGAACCTCCAAGTCGGACAGAGGGTCTTTCTATTCAACTCACGATTAAGGCTCTTCCCCGAAAAATTAAAGTCACATTGGTCTGGACCATTCATAGTTAGACAAGTATACCCGCATGTTGCGGTGGAATTATCAAATGATGACGGAACCAACATATTCAAAGTTAATGGGCAGCGAGTAAAGGCATACCATGGAGAAGGCTGACATCGCCAAGTCGACTCCGTGGAATTAAAGAACTTTGAATAGAGAAGGAAGCAGGTGGTCCCTGCATTATTAGACGATCGCAATCCATCAGGGACGCAAGTTTTGGGAATCATGGAATCTTCAATTCCTCTATACTACTTAGCCTTTTCATTATATCCTTTCAGTCTTTATCTATTCTTACTCTTATTCTTATTCTAAAAAAAAAAGGATTACGATAAAAGCATTTTGTTTTATTTAAAATTATTTGACCCTTTCTTTGTTTTTCTTGCAACGACCGAGGCGCTGGATTGCAGAGATGTTACACGAAGAAGCAACCTATCTTATTCCGTCACCGCAATCCAAAGAAGAGAGATCGCCGCGAAGAAGGATGCATCAATACACAATGCGGGCGACAACGTAAATTTGAGGGTGTATTCTTCCTTATCTCTATTTCAAATTGTGCACTATCGCATCACATTTTAATTTTAAAAGTTTTATCACCGCATCCTTTTTAATCACCGCAATCATTTGACATGGATAAATTTAGTAAGTTATCGCATGCTGTCTCTTTGCCAATTATGATTTCGATGATGAAAAACATACTTCTATTCTGTTCGTATATACTAGAGTCAACTTAATTTTAAGATAGTCACTTCATGAAATATTTGTAGAAGTTAGAGGTTTGCTAGCTTTCTTTCAAACTCTCTTTACGAAGCTTTCTAAGAACATCGCATGACTTATCTTAATCTTTTGGCAATGAGAACATTGCCGCATTTTAAATTCGGGGATGAGGTATTTATTTTCGACCTTGCTATTCTAAAAAAAAAAAGAGATAAACATATATATATATATATATATATATTGAGAACATCATTTCCACTGTCAATGCAATGGGAAACCCATGTTGATAAGAGTTAAGTTGTGAAGGGCACTTACCTGTAGTTGGTTGTCCGCATGACACATGTGGGGGCAAGCCAACATGAAAGTAAGTCATCAGGATCAACTTATAAATAAATGACTGCAACTCTGCTGTCAAATAGGTAGGCCAGAAAAAAACAATAATGTTAAGAAATATGCAAGGATAAAATCATTTAACACCCCGGTAAAAAAAATTCTTTTTTGAAATAAATCATGCGATGTCCCGGAATTTAGTAAAGTCCTTTTGAAGGTTAAGCTTGCGGTCTCTAGGTCTTAGAAATATTTTCGGAGGAGACTTGAATAAGACTTAAGGAAATTTTGGTGTATAAGTTTTGAATGAAGTATCCTTGAGAAATCTAGGAAAAAACATTGCGGTCGACTTGTTAAAGGAAATCTTTAGCTTATGTTTGAGGACAAGCATTGTTTAAATTTGGGGGTGTGATAACGGGCAGAAATGCACGTTATCATAGTGCTAAGTTCTTAAACAATGCTGGCTTGCATTGAGAAAACATGTTAAATTACGTCCAAAAAGCATCAGATTCATAATATTGCGGTCGCATGCGTTCATCGCATAGGAACAGTTGATTTTTGTATTTCTATGCAGAATATGCATTAATGCAAGGCCAAAATTACGATCATAGGAAATCATTGATCGAGCGCAGCATTACCGCAAGACTTTGCAGTGATCATGTTCGCAAATATTTGCTCAAGAAGGATTGTCACAACATGGTGGTGGGTGAAAGGCATAATTAATCATGATGGGACAGAAAGTTAATGACAGTTGAATCCGAATTAAGTTGACAGCCGCTAACGATAACAAGTACATTCAGCTTTTTGATGACAAATATTCGGCACATCAGTTAGGGAATTAAAGTCGTCCCATCTGTGCAATCATGAAAGAGAAGCCGCCGTTCACCCTAGATGTTCTATAAATACCAAAGGCAACCTTCAAAAAAGGGGTTCGAAAAATTCAGAAGTTCGGATCGCACGTCTTTGTCCATAGTTTTCCTTTTTATTTTAAGGCGGAGCAAGAGAGGAGTAGAGACATCGGAGATCGCTCAAGGCAACTGGAGAGAGAACCTTGAGGCATAGAAGTAGAGAGCGGGCCGACTCTCGCGAGAGCGAGATTATCTTTTGAACATGAGTAGAAGAACAGTGTAAAAGCCTGGGCAGCAAGAGATTGCTACCAGGCTCCTTATTCTATACTTGCATTGTTACTTTGTACTTCATCTTTATATTTATACAATGGAAGTTCTTATTCTACATCTGTTCACTCTTCTAGCACACACGAGTAGCTAAACTAGTCGAATGAGTTGAGAAGACCTAAGCTAACATGACCTAGGAAGTTCATTGCTCGCGATTATCTTGTGTTATGCTGTGCCAAATACCCTTTAGAGCTACTCGAGAGAGAGTCTGAAGAAAGAACCTAAGGCTCGAGAGAGCTAGGTTAGAATCTAGACTCGAGAGAGCAAGATTAGAGCTGCGTAAACAAGAGATAGGGACTTAGAAATAAGCTCTGTTTGCCAACCTGCATCGCATGCATCCTAGAGATAAAAATGATATTATGTGGTCGCTTTATTTAAGTGTGTGTCGCTCTGTTATCGCATAAATAAGAATAGAGGCTTTTGTGTAGGTCCTATAGACTTATCGCATATATTGCATGCGTTCTAGCCTTAGAAGCCATGACATTCGCCCCAAGAGATGGTTAACTATTGTATGCATGTTGCATGATCGGAAAGCATGAACGCATCCTATGAAGTGTTAGTCGAAACCTTTCTCAACCCGTTCACCGCATACTCATCGCATTTTTCGTTTGTTAACTCTCTTTTCAAACTTCGCCGCATTTGTTCATTTTCCATTAACGCAAACGACAACCTCAACAACTATTTATTTATTTGGTTACTGCAAAATTTTCCTAAAAATTACCACAGCAACCTATTTTCACAAGTCCCTGAGTTCGACCCTAGACTTACCAGGAAACTCAGTGGAGTTTACACTTGGATTCCGCTGAGGAAACTTAAGTGCTCAACGCAATTTTACCATCACATTTTATCACATTTCCACATCATAAAATAACGCATTAGAGATCATTGAGGACGAGCGCGAAGTGTTCGTGCTATGTTCGTGCGGTGTTGCGATCGTGTAGAATGGGCGTTCGTGGTTGCTCTTGTTCGTTCGATCAGAGTCGCGCATCGGAGCGTGGAGACGTTTTTGCCGATGTGCGTAGAGTTTGTCTCCCTTGTTCATTTTTTGTTCATGCTGTAATTACTATATGATTTGCATAACCGTTTGTTTTGAAGACGACTAAATGTATTGTTGATTCATGATTGTAATTTGGAATAGTTTTGTTTCGTTGCTCACGGAAATCTCAGATCCGATTTCCTTCACCTTCACTTATACTCTCACGCATCCCAATAAAATGGAAGAGCAAAATGCAATATTGACATATCTTAGATTCTGTTTGTGTCCAACTACTCTTTGCATCATGTTTAGAGAAGTTTTGGGGTGAGGCTGCTCTCACATATGTCTATGTCATCAATCGCCTCCCATCTTCCATTTTTTTTATAACATTTCTCTATTTGAATGCCTATATGGTACTTCTCCTTCCTACTTTCACATGAAAGTGTTTGGTTGTGCTTGTTTTGTCCTACTTCAACCTCATGAGCACACCAAACTTGAACCAAGTGCTCGGTTATGCTACTTTCTCCGCTATGGAACTGAACACAAGGGATTTCGTTGTTAGGATCCTATATCAAAACGATTACGCATCTCTTGTCATGTTACCTTTTGGGAACATAATATTCTTTCTAGTTTGTCCTCCTTTCACGCCTCTCTCACTAGTTCTCATTCATTGTTCACTGATCCTTCTAGTGATTATTTCCCATGTCTGATCCCCCATCAGTCTTCGAGTCTGCTCATTCAGACCCTGGCCTTACTCTTCAAGACTCAATATTGACGTCCAATAATCAACCTTCTTCTATTGAACCTCTGCATACCTCTGAGCTTGATCAATTAGCTCCTATCTCTACTCTCTCTGATTCGATATCTGTCTCCAGTGCTGAACTTGAATTCGAAATTGTTCGTTGCTCCACTCGGGTAAGAGAACCTTCGCCTCATCTTTAGGATTACCATTGTTTTTCCATATTATGTCTCTCGTTGAACATGCATCTTATCGTGAAGCCAGTACTAACCCCCTTGCAACAAGCAATGAATGAAGAACTTCAGGCTCTGGAAAAGACTCATTCTTGGGACTACGTGGATTTGTCCCCTAGTAAAAGAACCAATGGTTGTAAGTGGATTTATAAAATTATGACTCACTCTGATGGGTCCATTGAACGATATAAAGCTTGCCTTGTTGCAAAAGGTTATTCTCAAGAATACAACATTGACTATGAAGAGACATTTTCTCCTGTAGCTCGAATGACATCTGCTCGCAATCTCTTAGATATTGCCACATCCAAGAAGTGGAACCTTCCGCAGATGAATGTTAAAAATGTGTTTCTCAATGGCACTTTTAACTGAGGAGGTGCATATGATGAAGGGTTTGGAATACCCTGAAGTGGAAGCAAACGAATGCATAGTGTCTCGTTTTCGTTTTACAGAACATGGAATTATAGAGTAATGGAAACATGATAAGCATTTTACATTAAGTGCTCTTCTACTATGAATTTCAGAGAGGAATTAGGGAATTCAAAACTCACCCTCGAAGAACCTTTCTTCTTTGCCTTTTCTCTTCATAGCAATAGACAACACCGATTTCCTTTCAACTCTCGTTCACAACAGCTTGAAGATAGCAATCGATGCTTCAACAAAGAATACCACCAAGGGATCTTCTAAGTTATTCTCTAGGATTAGAACCAAAGCAGAGTTTTGTGGGCTCGCTTAGAAGAATTTTGGTGTAAATAGAGGGAGATTTTTCCTGTGAGAAATTTCTTTCTTCACATACAAACATAAAGCTCAAATGGAAGGAAGAAGATGAAGATAATAAACACAACTTTCCACTCTATGTGTTCCATGTAAAAAACGAGGAAAAAAGGGTTGAGGGGAGTTATCAAGATAACTTCCTCCCCTTTTTAATTTTCTAAAATTCAAATTATTGGATTTTAATATACATACACATACACATACATACATCATACATACATACATATGTATGTATGTATGTATGTATGTGTGTGTGTTTGTATTATCCAATTTAATATATATTATATTAAACTATATGTTATATCACATATAATATAAAATCTATGGTTTACATTATATCCTATATAATATAACCCATAGTTTATTATTCTCTCGTTTAACTTATTAATGTGAATCATATTAATATTAATTTTAACTTATAGTTTTTATATGAATCATGTTCATATAGTTAACATTTGAACCATATTCAAATATTTATTTCTCTCATTAAGACTTTATATTATAATGTATCATATACATTATATTAATTATATCTTATATAATTAATTTCCTTTAATTAATTTGAACAATTCAAATTAATCCAAAATTAATCTGATTTTTTTTAATCCTTATTGAGCTAACAATTGGACCTTATGGACCTATATATTGAAGCTCAATTGATAATTGATTAATTAATTAAACTCTTTAATTAAATTAATCAACCTTATTAATTGTCGGTCACTCCACTAAAAATCGTCAGCTGCACTCTTCACACTATAGATATATTTATGCGTCTATTGAATATAACCAATCAATAGTACGTTGACCCTTTACAAATTGCTCGTAAGTACAGTTGGGTTAAACTTATCGTTTTTACCCCTCTAGTTACATCTAACTTCTTAAGTACCACTAATCTCTCTAATGAACAATTAGTTATAGTCTAACTATAATCGAATCTCTCGAGCCAAGAGAGGGTATAGCGCCACATTTTTCAAAACTCAGAATCAACACTTAAGGGAACAATTTATCTACTTACCTAAACAATTGGGAAGGAGTAAATTCCTTCTTGTGTAGTTGTGTGTCCAACTCTCAAATCAGACAAATTTTAAAAATGGTAGGCACATTGAGTCGACAAATCTGACCATTCTCACCCATGTAGATCAATAGACCGTCCTCATAGGAAAGAGTTCACAATTCACTCAGAATTAAGGTCAAGTCACCTATGGTCATCCTAGTGAAATGTAAATCTATTCTAGCAACATTGTTATAAAGTGAAATTAATTTTGTGGTCCAATCTTATACAAACTCTTTATATAGGATACCTCCACCTACATGTCTCCATATGAATGATCAGGATTAGATTATTTTTTGCACTTTATAGCAATTGTAACAACTACAAAGCGGGTCGTATCCGTAGTGTCACCAAGATAAGGTACCCGACATTATCAATCTACTACAGACCGTTCAAGTTATTACTTAAACATGATCCACCTATATGTCTCCACATACATATTTAAGTAACATCTAATAACCTTAGATCTTAGTTTATTGGTTTTGGGTTTGCAAGTAAATGTCAAATAAAATACAAGTTACTTTATTGGTTAAATAATATATTTGTACAAATACAATTTACAAACTACAAGACCACGAGATTTAGGGCACCAACACTAACATATGAAACCTCCCCCTAGCTTCTCTCATCCATCTTAGAAAGTTTGTCTTCTTCGTCGAGCTTTATATGGTCTAAAACAAGCTCCACAAGCCTGGTTTGCCACATTTAGTTCCATTATCACTCAACTTGGGTTTACTTCTAGTCCCTATGATACAACCCTTTTTTGACGACAGAATCCTCAGGATATTATTCTTATCCTTCTTTATGTTGATGATATGATAATTACATGTGATGATCCTCAGACTATATCTTATTTGCAAAACTACCTGAGGGAATACTTTGAAATGAAAGATATGGGAGTACTCAGTTACTTCCTTGGACTTGAAGCGTCATCCTGCTCTGATGGGTATTACTTGTCTCAAGCAAAATATGCTTATGATCTATTGGCTCGGTCAAGTATTACTGATTTAGCCACATCACCAACACTATTGGATCTGAATATTCGCTTGACTCCGTTCGATGGTATTCCTCTCAAAGATGGCACTCTGTATCGACAATTGGTTGGAAGTTTTATTTACCTCAATGTGACCTATCCTGATTTTGCATGTGTTGTTCATATTGTTAGTCAATTCATGGTTGCTCCTCGGTCTATATATTTTACAGTTGTTCTTTGCATTCTACGATATATCAAGGGCACTATTGGTCATGGACTTCAGTTTTCTTCTCAGTCATCCTTAGTGTTATCTAGCTACTCGGATGCTAACTGGACTGGTGATCCCACTAATCGGCGTTCTTCCACAAGTTATTGCTTCTACTTGGGGGATTCTCTTGTTTCTTGGCGAAATAAGAAGCAAACTGTTGTTTCACATTCCAATACTGAATTTGAATATCGTGCTCTTGCTGATGCTACTTCTTTGTTACTATGACTTCATTGGCTTCTTGCAAATATAGGTGTTCCTCAAGAGTCAGCTACTATACTTCATTGTGACAATCACAGTGCTATCCAGATTGCTCATGATGATGTATTTCATGAATGCACCTTGAAAATGACTGTTATTTTATTCATCATCTCCAAAGCAATAAATTCATTTTACGATCCATTTCTACTACTGAACAACCCACCGATATCTTCATGAAGACGTTGTCACCCAGTTGTTTCACAAAGTTGCTTCACAAACTCAAATTGGTCTCTACTCTACCATTTTGAGTTTGAGAGAAGGTGTTACCATATATGAATATTATGGAAATTATGAGTTGTAAATTATCTTAATTTAGACTAGATTTAGATTTTCCTTAATTATTATACATTTTGTATATATATACTCATGTATTGTTCATTGTAAATCAACAGATTCATCAATAAAATACCAATATTTTAACACATCCATTGAACTATCCGTTTTAGTTTTTCATATGATGTACCTAAAAATTGTATCGATGTGCATAAATCAGCGAGATGATATACCATTTATAAATTTGATATTGATTAAGAAACTTTTATGTTATGTGTACAGTTTCAGAAGTCTCTATTTTTTTATGTAGAGTTTAGAGTTCATTAATATATTTTTTATATTAATTTTATTACGTTTCTTATGTCGGTTCTGTTATACTTTTGAATAGTATATCAACGATACGATATACTTTAGCAATATCAAATAAATCAAGTGTATCGAAAACATAAGCAAAGTGTATCAAGTATATCAGCAAAATCAAAATGCATGCATCAAATTTAACGAATATATCAGTCAAGTATATCAATAATTTCAAGTGCATCAGCCATGTGTCTCAAGTATATCAACAATATCAAACGCATTAAGTGTATCAATTATATCGATGAAGTGTATCAAGTATATCAACAATATCAAATGTTTCAAATATATCAAGTGCACCAAGTGTTTCAAATGTACTAAATGTATCAGGCATCAATCGCCATCCATTTTATTGATATTCAAGTATATTTGTAGTAAATCAAATAACAATCAACCATTTTTTGAATTATAACATGAGTTTATAATTTTATTGTTGAGATTTCAAGTATATTAGCAATTTATCAATAGTATATTTCATTTTACATTCATTTGAAATAAAATATGGTACATTTAATTCATTACTATTCTTATTAGTTATGATTGGATGTATTATGTATATTAACAATGGACGAATTATATTATATCGGTTTGTATCTATGTCATTGTTATACTCAATGTAATGAAAATTAATGAGAATTGTATATCAATGATGATTTGCATGTAAGTTATGTATAATAGTTGAAGTGTATCATTAAAGGTATTAATACTCATTCAAAACGCAATTTTAAATATAACATTAATATACTTTTATTGTATACATTGATCTTGTTCCTTTTTTCTTGACTCCTTAACAACTCAAAGTGTATCAGAGATTTTTTTTTAGACGAAGTACATCAATAAGCAAAATAAGTAATATATCATTTATGGTATTGATATACCAAAAATTAAGTGTATCAAACAGTATAGTATACTTGCTATTCCATGTACCAATAACGTCTATTGATATACTAATTTTTGCACACGTGTGTGTTTAAGGGCAATGCCAACTTTTCTCAAAATTTAGTTGGGCTAGACCATCGTTTTGCTATAACTACAAAACAAAAAACATAGAAAACACGCTTTCAATTTTCTATTTCCTTTTAGTTAAAGTTACAATTGCCCTTAAAAAAGTTGTACGCTCAACAAGATATTCTTTATGGACATTTAAAAATTTATTTTGAATTCTTATAAAACTAAATAAAATTTAACTCTAAATTAACCACAACGATTAAACTTAAAATTTATTGAAGTATAAATAATTAAATTGGACATTTGAAGTCAAAGTATATATATATATATATATATATATTTATGTTCATCAAATACGCTCAGGACCCCACTACTCGTCGTATTTGGTTTGGTATTGTTACCGCGCATGACTTCGAAAGTCATGATGATATTACTGAAGAACGTCTTTATCAGAATATTTTTGCTTCTCATTTCGGACAATTAGCAATAATTTTTCTATGGACTTCCGGAAATCTGTTTCATGTAGCTTGGCAAGGCAATTTAACTATACTTTGATCATCTCCACTAAGGATTATTATTATTATTTTTTCAAGTTAAGTAGCGAGGGAATAATAATCATTTGAGTACTTTTTATTATTTATTTATTTATATATATAAAAACTGAATGTGAAAGGTGATGTTTACTTTATTTAATAATATGAATAAAAATATATAGAATGATCAAAATTAAAGAAAAAACATAGTGGGATACCAATTATAAATATAGAGGTCAATTTGGTAATGTATGAATATTCCACCAAATGCTGGATTGGGGTGTAAAGCTTATAGCGTGGGGAGGCCTTTACAAAGCTGTCGGTTTGTTAATTTCTATTGAAGCCATTACCCAAAGGGAAAAAAGGTCCTTTCAAATATAGAATAATGTACTTAGAAAATGCTAAATGCTTACAAAGGAAAAAAAAATCGTATATTTAAGCCCTTAAAAATTCACCCATAGTAAAAAAGAAAAAAAAAAAAAAAAAGTATATCTCGAGTTGCATCAATCTTTGTGTAGCCTATTTTAATTCCTAATCACAAGTTACTATGTGGTAATATTTTCTTTTTTAAAAAACATATATTTTTTTCTTTTGCGATTTGAGAAGATTCATAGAGATGTGTGCATCCTCAACTCGGCTCTACCCAAGTATTATTAATAAGGGATCAAAACATTAAAATGTCAAACTAATGGTTGTGTTATTTGAAACTCTAAACTTTCGTATGTGAATCAATTTAAACCTTTTTTTTTTCGTGATTTCTAGCTATTTTCACTTAATTCTACCTAAATTCTTCTCAAAATCACCTAGACAATATTAATTTTCTCCAAAAAAATTTATTAAAATAGTAAGAAAAATTATCACACATTTATTTCTAAATAAGTAGAGAAACATAGAAGAAAATAAAGGCCCATGATAGCGTTCCCATTTCTATTTTTCATTTTTTAAGAAACTAATTTGTTTGATAACCCTTTCTATTTCAAAAATTTCAAAAACATTTCTAAAAATCGAACCAAATTTGAGAAACTAACCAAAAAAAAAAGTTGTTTCTATTTTATTTAAATAGATTTCAAATAAGGCTCAATAATCGATGTAAGATTGTTTTGTAGGTAGGTGTTCCCAAGCCCTTGGGCTTAACGATCCTGGTTCGATTCTTTGACATCTCCTTTTTATATTATTTTTTGTCTATAGTTTTTACCTTTTTTTCTCTCTTCCTTTTATAATTCTGTCTTTTTTTATATATATTGTCTATATTTATGTGTGAAATTAATTTTGAATATTTAGATTTTTAAAATTAAGATTTTCAATAGGTATATTTAATTTTTTTTTTTAATTTTAAATTTTAAAATTTGTAATATGAATGTCTATATGTTATTTTAAATTTAATTTTTTTATTTTTAGTATATTCGAAACTTGTTATAATTTTACAATATATAAATTTTGTTTGCCAAAATATTCATTTAGGTTGATTTTAATATTTTACCACCAGAACATTAACATAATAATATAATTGCGTTGAATTTAAGTTGACCTCGTTAATTTGAGTGAGAAGTAATATTGCAAAATTAAATTTTAACAATATATGAATGATAGAAACAATTGTATTATCGTTATTAATTTTGCAAGAAACTTATGTGTACTTGATAATGTAAATTTTTATAATTATTTGTTTATATTTTAATGCATGTTATATATATTTTTTATTTTACATATTAAATTATATTTAAACCATAAAATATGAGAAAATATAAGGAGAAAATTACAAAAAATGAAAAATAAGAAACTATTATCAAAGAGGTTTATGTTTATGTTTCTTTTTTTTTCAAGAAATAAGAAATAAAAAACAAAAATAGTTACCAAATATGTTCCTATTTCTAGTTTTTAAAATAGGAAACAAAAAATAAGAAAGAAGAAACATTATCAATGGGCTCTAAACCGTTGAAAACCTACCGATGTTAATGAAAAATCATTACTATCTATTCATCTCTTGCCTTTCTCTCTATTTTAAATTAAGAAAAATTGCAATGGTAGAAAAAAAACGTATTTGCAATTCTAGCTATTTTTAAATTACAAATATAATAAAGAAAATTTAAATCTAATTTCTATTTTTTCAATTATACCAAATTTATCTATTTTAAATATAACGTTAGTGTATCAATAATATATAATCATTAAAAATTTATATGATTTCAAATATTTCATAAAAAATCGAATTTTTAGAACTTCAAGTATATCATATGCATCGAAGTGTTTGAAATAAACTAACCTTTGGAATATTTTTTTTTTCTTAAGAAAACTTTTTAAACACAATCAATCTTTCTACAAGTGCACTGGGGAAATAGTAATTTGAAACATGAGTTTCTTTAATGATTCTAACGAATCAACAAGGGTTATTATTATTTTTTAATAGATAAAAAATACTTTTATTCGTCAAAATAAGTTTTAAATTAAATTTTAAAAAGTGATTTTTGTTTATCAAAATGTAAAACAAAAGACATCTTATCATCTAAAATATCATATAATCATAAACCATTTTAACACATTTTAAATTATTGATTATTTCATAGATACTTATGAAAAAATTTGTTTAAAAAATCATTTTTTTTCTCTAGTTATAATTGTTTGGACAACAAAGTCGTGCAACACAAATTATGTTAGTTTGGTGATGGATATCGACTTTCTTTTTTTACTTTGAAGTTGATAGTATTAATACTATATCAATTGAGTTATGTTTATTTTAATACCTTCTCTATTTCGTTATTTTAGTTGATTTATGTATTCTCACATGAAAAATCTACGATTTTTATTTTATGAAAACTAATACATTGCATGCATGTCTATGTGAAAAAATATTTTAAAGAACTTAATCAACACAGTAGACAAAACTTTTTTTAAACAAAATAAAAGAAAAAAATACAATGTTTTTAGGGAGATTTTCAAAAATAGAAAAAACAAGGGAAATTATTTATACAAAATAGCAAAATTTTAATATCTTTTTATAAAAGAGGACAGAAACTGATAGAAATCTATCCGTGTTTATCAGTGATAGAAGTCTATCTGTGTCGATCAGTATTTTTTTTCTATTATTTTTGTAAATAGTTTGACATGTTTTTTATCTGTGAAAATTTTCATGTTTTTATTATCTTTATATGGTAAAACACACCTTAAATAAATATATTTTGATTGGACTAGCCAAAATGAATATAGTTCAATTGACGTAATACTTGTACTCTCGACCTTAAATTCATAATTTGATTCCTTCACCCCACACATTGTCAAAAGGAAAAATTGATTGAACTATATTCAAAAGTATTTCTATTAATTAAAAATATGTTTTTTTTTTTACTATATTGAAGATTTTCGATCAATCACTTTAAAGTCATTTTTGGATAATAATCAATCTCTAAAATGTTTGTCAAAATAGATTTTAAACCAATGTAAATTTTTTATTTTCTTTTTAATTATAAATATTTTGGGGAAAAAACACCATCGTTTAAAATCATTTAAAAATCATGCTAAACACATTTTAAATTATTAACCATATTTGAAGGTACTTATAGAAAATTAAGTTTGTTTAATTTTTTTTCTTCAAAAGTTATTTTAAATATACACTATAGTGGCTAAAGTTGAAGGTTTATATTTCCACCTATATTTGTCGTAATGAAAAATAAAAACAAGAAAAGAAAAAGAGTGATTGAATGATATAAAGTTAAAAGCTAAATATGCATGGGCAACATTATCACAATTAAAAGATATTAAAAAAATGAATTCAAGTAATTTTATTTAATTAAAGATTTTATTTATTATAGTTTGGGGAAAAAATGGGCATTGGCATGTGGTTTCAATGGCTTTATCCTATGAAAGTTATTAGTGAAAATGGACTAATTCCAATTCCCCCTTTTCAATGCAAAAAGTAATTGACTTTAAACTTTAAAGTATCTTTTGATTATGTAAATATGTTACTCTTTTCAATGAAAGTGAAATAAATGCACAAATAAAAGGAAAGTTATACAAACATACCTTACATAACAGCCAAATGTATCAAACTTTTCAAAAGAAAATTTTCTTTCTTTCCATCTATGATTTTTCGATTTAATTTCAAAATCTTTTCAAGAAAGATGAGAATTTTATGGAAGCTAAGAACAAATGACATATTTAATCCAAAGCATAGAAATTCGAGGAATGACTCCATTCATTGTTTGGTCGGAGAAGTTCTGATACCTATTGGGACCTACGACTAAACAATTCTCCGACTTAACAATTTTACAAGTTAAACAATTTCATTCTTTGCTCGAAAGGCTCTTCAAAGTGATTAATATAATGGGAAGAGACAACAAGAGAGAGAAAACAACGAATGAAAATGTTCACTTGAAATTTAAAATGGAATCATTTTCGTGAAAGATACAACAAAGATGAAAATTTTAAATACGGTTGTTTTTCGACTTTGGGACTCGTTTCATACCATTAATCTTTATTGTTAGTTTGAAATTATTATTTTTATATCTAAATTGATAAGATAATAATATTGTCCATTCAAGATGGACATAATGTGAAAATCCTCCCAAAAGTTTGCAAATTGATGGCTTATAGAGATGATCTCTTTGTAAAAAATCATAAACTAATAAGGATTAATTCGAAAAATTATTTAAAATATGAAAGACTAAATTTGAACGTTTGAAAGCACGAGGACAAAAATAAAATAAATTCTAAAATATAAAAACCAAACTAATATTTTAACCCATGATAAAACTTGGAGGAATTGAATTGAGAGCAATGTAATAGGAAATTGTAAAATGGGAAAATATGAGACTTTGAGTAACTAAAAATTATAAATGTAAATTGTTAATAAAATCAATATAGAAGGAAGCTTTTTGCAATGATGGTATATTTTTAAGAAAAAATATTAATTTATATTTCTGAACTTTGGAGGTTGTATCAATTTAAACTCTAAACTAATGGTTATATCAATTTAAACCCTAAACTTTGGGTGTAGTATCAATTTAAATCCTTAACTTCCATAAGTATATCAATTTAAACTTTAAATTTTCATAAGTGTACCCATATAAAACATAATGGAAGAGTTTAAATGGATACATTTATGAAACTTCAAGGTTTAAATTGATACACTTGTGAAAGTTCAAGGTTTAAATTGATAAAATTATTAATTTGATGTTTAAATTGATATAACTCCCAAAATTCAGGGTATAAATTGATATTTACTCTATTTTTTCTATAAAGAAAAGAAATTATCAAATGTAAAAACAACTTCTAACAATATAAGTCAAAGTAAGAGCTTAACTCAACGGTAATTGACACGGTCTTACACCCTATTGGTAAGAGGTTCAATCCCTCTATTGAAAAAAAGCTTTTAACAATATAAACCATCAAATTATATCACAAATTTAGAAGAAATTACAGGGTAACAAAATCTTCATGCTTTAGAAAATGAAATGATGAACATCAAACTAAAAAAAAAAAAAGGAAAAAGAAAAGAAGAATCATGCCAAATTATTCTAGAATGTCAAGACATATAATAGCTTCCAAAAATAGCCATCAAAAGTTTTCATTAAAAAAGAGGTTTTGATTGACATTCAATTGAACACAAGGCATCATCCAACTGCATAATGAATGTTTTTCTCTCTCTCTTTTCCAATTTTTTACATAATTCTATTGGAAGAAGTCAACCCAAAATGTTTGATGATTTATTTTGAAAAAGTAGAAAAGTTATTGGCTCTAACTTCTGAGAAAAAAAAAAATATATATATATATATATATATATAAAGCTTATATTATGAACAATTCAATTGAGATTCTCTTCTAGGAAAAGTGATGTTGGCTCAAACTACATTATATTTTCACCAATGAAAGTGCCTAATCATGCTTATGGAAAATTAAAACAATAATAATAACTATGTATTGAAATCTGAAATTTCTTTTAAGAATAACTTCAAAATATTTTGTGTTATATAAGTAATTTTGGATACAAAATAGGTTAAAAGATCAGAAAAGACCAACAAAAATAGGTCCGAAATAAAAGTGGGCTTGAGTTCAAATTAGTATAGGATCAACTCATTCTTAGATGAATCATGCTTAATGCTATCTCGTTTAATTAAGGTAAGGAAAAGCTAATATCTTAATCCTAATTGGAAAAGAAAAACTTTAGGCCTTTTATTTTATATCAAAGTGCAACGGGCTCTCCCTCCGCTCCTAGTCACTAAGTTGTGCTATTCAGTCCTCGGCTTGGGGACTATATATGGCGTAACTTGAAGTTAACTTCTTCTTCATTCTACAAGATTTTCTTCATCTATGACTTTGATACATTAGAGCCGTTTTTCTTTGTTTGGTAGGTTACTTCTTTTCCTAAATTAAAAATTTACGGTTGAAGCAAGTGAAGGTTAAAAGAGGTTTTCGTTGCCAAATTTTAGCATCAACAATTTATATTTTATTCCTAAGCAAAATTTCCAAATCTTTGACGTGTTTTAAACTACTTTTAAGACAATCATAAAAGTTTCAAAACCAATTTAATTAGTTAGTTTCTTTTTTCATAGTGTTGTTGGACAAACTTAAACGAGAGCCCACGTGAAGTAGCCTACCTTAAGGCCACTAGGTCTAATAGGAAAGGTTGTTAGGTCATTGCCTGTGATGGAGGCCGACTCGTAAGAAAAGAACTACCGAGCCATTAGAAACGCGATCAGGTCCTTTCGACCATGACTGTTGAAAGATAGGTTGACATATCATACTATTTTGACATGTATGTCAGATTGAAGATGTATATAAATAGAGGAACTAGCCCTACGATAAAGCTAACAAAAATTTCTATATACTACTTTGATCCAACATTGATTTAGGCATGGAGTTTTTGGGGGCTAGTATCACACCGGTGCAAGTTCTAACCTTGCAGGTTAGCTTAGGTGTACTCGATCGAGTTCAAAAGGGAAGCCACGTCACGTAGACACTCCTACGTGTGAGGAGTTATGAAGGTACATCAACAGAGTTTTTTTTTTTTTTTCAACTTTTGGAGGGATCAGTGAGAATTTCTTGCTAGAAAATTTTCAATGATATCATATTATTATTTCTTCCATTTGCAATCTTCAAACAGAGTTTACTTTCATGGTTTCATTTTAATATATTGATATTTCCATAGGTACTTTTGAAAATTCAACACATTTATGCCCAAATTAACTACATTGAATTCAATAGATTTCCTAACATTTAAACAAACAAAAGAAAAGCACCAAATGTCAACTGAAAAGATCAAGAATGAAAGGAAAAGAGACCCTAAAAGGGAAGTGAAGGCTCTATTACACTTAGATTTAACTCAAGAAACCTCATAGACATTCAAAGTCTCAAGCTCAACCCTAAAAGTGGACAGAACTTTCTTAGTATATGTTCTTATTACAAAACCAATCAATCAAATGGTTAAAAGGAAGTATAAAAAAACTGAACAATATGAAACAAAATAGAAAAAGAAACAACAAAGTTTGAAGACAAAAGCATTTAGTGGCATTTGTAGCAATGAGAGGAAAAAAAAACTCCATCAAGCTTTACCAAATCAAAATCAAATGCTAGCTTTGAAGGGAACTTGTGCCTTTGAGATCCAATCTTTACCATCAATGAAGGAAGAAACTGTGAACTTCTTTGCAGTTTTAATGTCAATGTTCTTCACACCCGTCCACTTAACTCTTTTAGCTGTGGAAGAACCAGGGCCATAGTTTTGAAACTCTGCATAGAATATGGTGTCTGGTGCTGATGTTCCAACCCAAGGCAACCAGCCACTTGGGTGAATCAAACTCCCCAAATTACTTTGCATAAACACGGTCGTTGAGTAGTTTTTCCACGGACGGCCGAGGTAAGTTTCTGTAGTTTTCAAGTTCTCGTATGGTTGGATCGACGAGTCTTGTATCGAAATGCCAGTGTTTTGATTAGGATCAAACCTGCCTTGAGCAGTGATTGTGTTCTTTTGGCCCAAAAGAGGCAACCTGGGTGCAATGGTGCAGTTTTGTAGGACTACTGCTGAGTTTCCAAAGATGAAATCGACCGTGCCGTAGACCTTGCATTCACGGTAGAATTGGCGGTTGGAGTGTGAGTAGAGAGTGTCTTGGTATGCATCCATTTGGCACCGGTAGAAGATCGATTGGTCGGATGTCGACATCAGAGCAACCGCTTGGTGTTTGTTCGGTCCAGCAGTGTTCCTGAATCCCATATCTATGGCAATGAACCCTTTTCCCTTTGCAGCTGCAACAGAAAAAAATGCATATGGAAATGAATTGTCAATTGTAAAAGCTTTGTAAAAAACGAAAGGGTGTTTAGACCTCAACTTGCCTTAGATGGGGTGAGCTGTTATATTTATAAGCCCTGAATCTCCTATTATTATAGTTGAAGTTCCCGAGTATTATAACCCACACTTGGCTATAGTAAAATTATTCTAAAATCTACATTACCTGCAGTGTTTACTTTTTTATAACTATCCTATCTCCTCATTTGTAATCCAGACAATAGTATGCACCCGAAATGCAGACTATTATAACTCATATTGAAATATTCTGCACCTCAAATACAGACTATTATAACCAACAAACTATAATAACCAACTTAAAGCTCCGAGCTCCAAATAGCTCCAAGTTATAAGATTAGAGGAGTCTGTTCTTTATTTTACTTACCAAATGTTGCAGTTGAAAATGTTGGTGTCCCATCTATGACATTAAGGCTGCCAGTTACTATGGTTGCAGTCATTCCATCACCAACAATTACCACATTCCATTTGTTCTTCACAACTTCAACATTCTCCTTGTAAGTTCCCTTCTTCACATAAATCACAGTTCTCTTCTTGCTCTTATTAGGAACAGCCTCGAGAGCTGCAGTGATTGTTTTGTACTTCCCCGAACTGTCTTTCGCTACGACAATGTCAGCCTGCTTCCTGATATCTCTCTGAGCCAGCTTTCGGAGTATCGGGCGTGCCCAATCTCCATTGCTTTGGTGATCTTCATAACTCATCAATCGTCGTAGACTTAAAGAATCCGTAAGCTTCGAAAAGAATGACACGATGGCGAGTCCATTACTAGTCAGTTCAGTGGAGTTCTTCAAGTAGTTTGCAATGAGGTTTGCCAAAGCCGGATCGACTTCGGTGAGACCGTCAATGCAAGTCTGTTGGTAAGTAGCAGCTGATGTTAGCCATGTTTTCAAATCATCCACAGCTTTCAACAATGTAATATCACTAGAAGACAATGAGATATTCAAATGATCCAATGCTAAGTCCAAAAGTTCATGACAATTTTTCAAAGCCAATATGGTCTTATTGTCAGTTGAATTGGTAATAGCATGATAAAAAATGTAATCAGCAACTCGCGACAATTCACCGAGCGCCAATTGAACCGAAAGCTTGGATATCTGACTGGGGTCGAGGTGGCTCGAGTTAGCTAAAGGGCCAAAAGCATTTTGACATGTAACAGGATACAATGTCACATCACAAACTGCTTTGATTGAAGTTGAAAGAGCACCACTTTGATTGTTACTGTCATCATTGTTATTGGAAGCATTTCTAGTACCAAACACGACAGCAACAACAACACCAACAAGAACAACAGAGGACAAAACAATGACAGCAATCCTCTTCCGAGTCCTCCGGCTAGCGTCGAGCCTCAATTGGTCGGTTTCGTCGACCTTACCGTAAGGTCGAAGCAAAGACATGTTGATGTTAATTCCTCAAACTTGTTGTATGGGAAGAATGTTTTTGCTGAGATGGGAAAAAGTGTGGATTTTTTAGTGTAATATATAGAGAGAAAATTTGAGTTTATAATTTGATTGCTTTGACGTGCAAAGCACTAGAGAGTGTTAATTTTGATTACTGATTCTTTCATTTCATTTTATTATTATTTTAAAAAAATTGTTATTTATTTAATTGTTTTGTTTTTAGTTTAAAGTTCATACACGGTTTGAGGACTGCATCTCACGTTTCAGCATGATATCAATGCAACTAATAATTTGTTTATTTTTTTTCCTTTATCTCATAATTGGAATGCATATAAATAAAATCACAGAGAAATTTTCACGGATATAAAATATATCAAATTATTTACAAACATATAAAATATNCGATGTCTATCAACGTTTATCAATTTCTATTACTGAAAGATACATCTTTCAGGCTCTATTAAAGAAGATTAAAATTTTGTTATTTTGTTTAAAAAAATTTCTTTATTTTTCTATTTAAAAAAATTCTCCTAAAATCTTCTTCTTTGTTGTCTTTCTCTACAGCTAAATTTCTTTTAGCTTTTTTATTCATTTTGTTAGAGAGAAATAAGATTATGAACATTTGCTTTGCAGAAAAGAAAACAAAAACTCTGACCCTGTCATTGACTTCTTGTTTTCTGGCAATGTGCTAGTTTCCATCAATAAGGAAAAATTAGTATTAAAATATCAAAAGAAGAAAATGTTTATAATTTTTTTTTTCCTTTTTTCTTTTTGGTTAAATTACAAGTTTAATTCTCCAACTATGAGATTTGTCTATTTAGTTCCTTAACTTTCAAAGTGTTTAAAATGAAACTTTGAAACCTGTTTCAAAGTGGTTTTTGGTTGTTTTCTTTTTCCGAAAATTATTGTGCTTGTTTTATTGCGACATCCTTATTCTAGTTTTTACTTTTGTTACTAAATATTTAGGACTTGTTTTGTTGGTAATCTGAAATATGTTTTGTGTTTTCAGATTAACTAAATTTTGTAAATATGTGTTTGACAGACAATCTGAATTCTATTTTTGAAAATTGTTTTTGGATTCTGTGATCAGAAAATTACAAATTTTGAAAACTATATTTTTATATTTTCATTGCATCCAAATTTTGAATTTTAAATTTTAAAGTGCAAAATTATAATAAATAAAGATAAAACTTTTGGAAATATAGTATGTCATGTTCTAAATTTAATCCATTAAAAAATCAAAATATGTATCGTACAATGTATTATAACTTATATAATATTATAAAATAATAATAATTTGATTTTTTTAACATAAAACAAGTTCAAAAATAAATTAATAATAGTTTATTGTCAACTAATATTTAATGAGTAACTAAAACTAGTTTTATGATTTATAAATTAAGTATCAAACAAATTTTAAACAATTGTTTAAGTTAGAATCCAGTTTCTAAATCTGATATCAAATACATATATGAAAACATGAAATATAACTCTGTTTCTATTAAATCCATTGTTTTTAAATTTCTGTTTTCAGATTCCCTACTAAACAAGTCCTTAAATTTTTAGTCAAATTTTTAAAACAAAAAACAAGTTTTCAAAAAGTTTTTTTTTTAGTTTTCAAAACTCGACTTATTATACTACTAAAAAGTAAATAACAAAATAAAAAACCAATAGATGCAAGAAGTGTTTACAAATATTAAATGGTTCGACCTAAACTATCAATTTTGTGTGTAGTAGATTCGTGAATTTGAAAAAAAAGATCAATAAGCTCTTGGATTAGTTTTATAATTTTAAAAATTCATGAATCAAATAGATACAAATTTCAAAGTCTAGAGATTAGATTTGTAATTTTTCTTTCCTTTTAAATAAATGAAGAAGGAACTTGAACTAAAGTTATGACTCAGGAAGGTAGGCATTATACAACACATACTACTTTGCAATTTGATGTACTGAAAATATTAAACCAAAAGTACAGGTCAACCTAAAGGTTATTTTTCAAAATTTCATCACTTTATAAGGCCGTCAATACAGTGCATATATATTATTTGTTTTGTTGGGATGGTGGGGATCACGAAAATATACAAAAATTGATCAATCATATGGAAGATATATTAATTTATTATAGCAAATTGGTGATTAATGGATTTTAAGTTCATAATTGTAAATTAACATTCTTAATATGTTACGTATAACCATTATTATTTTTTAGACAATCTTAGTAGTTTGAACTTTCGTGTTAGAATAACTTCTATATTGCAGTTTGCTGGTTTTCTTAAATAGTAATTAAAAGAAGAGAATAAATTAGATTAACATGATATATTTAAAGGGGGAAAAGAAAATCAATTTCAATTTTCAACACTAAATTTAAATGTGTTGTACTTTTAACCATCAATTTAAATGCACAAATTAACTATTGAATAAATTTACCACAATTTTTAAATGTCAACAAACAAAAAAAATACTTTGTTCTAAACAAAAAAAATACTTTGTTCTAGTATTGTTTTTCTATAAAATTTTATCGATTTTGTACTATGAAACATTTTATAATTAATTCAATGCATATTGAAACAAAACCTTTTTCGAGGGTCAAAGACTAAATTCTAGGATTAACATCGCAATACTTGTTCAAGTTTGAATTGTAATTTGATAAAATTAAAAATTTAAGATTAATATTGATACAAACAAGTTATTTTTATCGTGATTATATAATGAATTGAAATGGGAAGAGAACTAAACTAAGCAAATTTGAGAGAGGACAAAATTTAGAACCGCCCTTTCAATAAAATCTTATTGAAAGCACATCCATATAAAAAAAACCTTAAAAGTCAACCGTGATTTTTCCAATTAACTTGAAATAAGGGTTAAAAGAGTTAGAAGGATACAAATTTAGGCATATGGAATAAGAAGATTGTAGAAGTTTTTTTTTTTTTTTTTTTAATCCTCTTGAAGTTTAAAATGTTGAATGGTACAAAATGTTGATGAAAATATCAATAAAATGACGTCAAATGAATATTTCTGAAAAAAAAATTTTAAAAAAACATTTAAAATAATAACAAACAATTTACACATTTTAAACAAGTTAAACCCATGATTTCATAGAAACATCAACAAAAATGTCAAAATGTCAATGAAAATTTAATACCATGAGCACAAAATTTGAGATGTCCGAGCCACAACATTTTCTCGAGTCGGATCAATTCCGACAAGGAAGCTGCCACCATCGACTTGTTCTAAACATATGATTTTATTCAGATGGGAAAGTTAAAAGATTACGAAGAGAACCAAAATTAAGAGATGACTAAAAGGGCCATAGTCTTGTCTGCATACTGCTAAAGGATAAATGTGAAGAACAAAAATATCAAGCAGGTTTCTCTCTCTAATTTGAACTCAGAAATAGAAGAATTTCTTTATATTAAAGACCAACTCAATACAGGCTCTAAGTCCAAAATTCAGGGTTGATTTAATAAGACATTATCATAACCAAAAAAGAAAGGCAGGGAAGAACTCGAGAAATCTAATAAATTAAGAGTACAGAGGATCGATATTACGTTATATGGGGACTCATTTTTTGCCACCGCCTGAAACATTAAATTTGAAGAATATGATATCTCCATCTTGGACCACGTAAGTTTTTCCTTCTTGTTTGTATTTTCCAGCAGCCTGTAAAATGACGGGAGGGAGGTAAAATAGATACAGTCTTCCATACTCCAGATAAAATAAGGATAAATATGATAGACATGTCATTGTGTCATTACTCAGTTCGGGTTCGGGTTGGAACTTATTTTGATTAGAGATTGAGTTCTAATACAAAATGCAATCCCCTTGAAGTTGTGTAAAAATATTCAACCCAACCATAGCTCACTGATTAAAGTTACCCCTGGACCGAAAGCTCAAAGTTTGAATTCCTCACCTCTATATTTTGTTGAACTTTGAACTCGAAAAAAAAAATGATAAAGTTGCTTTTTGTAAGTTGTTAAATATGGAGAGAAATTGATTGATGATTAATTATGGTATATCATATATATTTTTATCATTTGTCGGAAACCCGTTTAAAATTCAGGCTTCAAATCCAAATTCTAGTTTCTAATACAGCAAGAATCAAGATTGAATATACATATGTACCTTGACTGCCGTCTCACTGCCAAGTTCCTTGAGATCCTCAAATTTCATGACCTAAAACCAACATAAAAATTAGGATAATATCCTACAAAAATTTCAAAGTTACAAAATAAAAAAAAAAAATCAAATATAAAAAAGATATCAAAAGAAGAAATAAAAAACCAACAAAGGCATGAAAAAGGTCAAAAAGCCCAATCGATCTAACAATCACACGGCCAAAACTTGAGGGCTCTGTTTACTGACAGTTGAATTTACGATTATGTTTAAATACAACATAAGCAACAAAGGCTCAGAATAACCTCGGCACAAATGAACCCTCTCTCAAAATCCGTATGAATTGTCCCTGCAGCTTGAGGAGCCTTTGTCTGTCGCCTAATTTGCCAGCATTTCACCTGCAAAGGTACATATATTCAGGATTAGATCAAGCTAAAAGTTATGACAGCAATAAATAGGAGACTTAGATAGCAAACAATCACAATTTGCCACATTTGCAGCAATCAAAGGAGACGAACAGAAGGTATTCTACATGAAAAGATAGAAGAAATCTCATAAACAGTAAACAACCATTAATGGGGGATGGGGGGAACCTGCGAGGTGATAACTAAATCAAGACAATTAGCCAAGTGTTGTATACTATGACAAAAGAATCAAGTAATTGGGAGAAGTAATTCAATCAAATTAAATAAAACCAAACAAAATTAGTCAAATTAGGTTGACGTTGTTAATAGTGATTAAAATTTTATTATCATTATTATTATTATTATTATTTTGGGTAATTAGGACGGTGAGTAAACTATTTAAAAGGAAGGGGTGAGACTTGAAAACAAGTACGAAAAACATAGAACCAATCATTTCAGTAGTTAAACATAGAAAACAAGTACGAAAAACTGAGCCAATCGGATTAATTCAATTAGAATTTAAAGTCTTTTGGTTTGGTTATCTAGTTCATTGTGTAAAGAACCAATCATTTCAGTAGTTAAATTTCCAGAACTGACAGAATCTATCTAGTTTTCACCCCTAAGATTTGGTCAAACCTGGTTATGAACTTGGAAACTCATCTGAAAGGCATGGGAGAAAAGTACATCATGAAACTTTGATGTATATGTCATAGCTCATGGCCATTACTACCGTCTACTTTGGGATGAGAGAGGACATCATAAAATAAATACTTTGGCTTAAATATCATTATTACTCATTACAACCATCCTCTACTTGAACAGAATTATTATTATTGTTATTGTTATTATAGAAACCATGCTTTCATTGAGAATAAGGGTACAAAATTGGAGAATACAAAAAAACAATGCCCAAAACGGCACCTGAACATCTAACAAGATAAAGAAAATGGCTCCAATATAATAAGACTCTGAGGATAATTACAAAAGTCCTTTGAAACAAATGTCTAAAGAGAGGCATTAAACTCGGTAAGGGGCACACCTCTTTCAATGACCTCTCATTCCTGTACCCTAAAATTTCTCTCATTCCTTCGTAAAATGGCAAAAACCAGCCAGCCAAATGGTACAACACCCTTATTTCAGAAGCCAGATAGAATAAGACGTCCATCATAAAATGAGAACCATATTATCATAAGACACAGACCCAATGTCTCCGAAAAGAAGTCCTAAATCAATAGTGCAAACTTGCATCTAAATCCTCAAGTGGCTCCCTATAAAGAATAGACCACTACAGCCCAAGGTTAAAGGAAAAGTGTCTTTGAACGCAGTCCATAGGGTTGACTCTCCCGTGTAAAGCCAGACAAGCAAAGAACTTAATCTTCTTTGGTGATTTTTATCTTCCATGACAAGGAAAATATAGGGTTTCTAGGAGTGTTATGTGTACCCAGGAGAGAAGGTAAAAATGACAAGAAAGCTCTTTAGAGGGATTGGGTGACCAAAAACGAGTATCTCCATTGCCCCAGTGGCGAGCAGAGATGGACCTCTCCAAAAGAGTGACTAGAGCCAACACGTCGAAAGCTTCCCCATCTGACGAGGGGGCGTAAAAATGGAAATTGAGCAAATAAGAATTACCCAAATAAGAAATTATTGAAGATACGGGGGTAGACCTCAGTGAGGAAAGCTGACCCAAAGCTTGAATTTAACCCTGTTCAACACCAGAGATAAATAATTTCCATAATTTGGATAACTACAAGTCTACAAGATTATCATCCTCAGCAGAGAGAAGGCATGCTTCTTTAGTGTTGTATTCCTAAGTCCTAGGGCTCTAATCTCATTCATATATATAGAACCAAAGAAAACATCGATACTCACTACTTCAACCATCAAAGGCAAGAAATGGTAATAATGTTTGTAATATTAGAATAACTTTTAATTTATACAAGCATAAAGCATATGTACATGTAAATAATTATGATAAATATTTTACCTCATCAGGTCCAGCAGTGAAGAAGTATATGAGATTGATCGCGGAGAACCCAGTCTTTATGATCTTGGGAAGGGCACTGCAACAATGTTAATCATGTTCAGTGCTGCATCAAATCATTATTATACAATGTGAAGCTTCAAAATCATTGTGAAAGTAACACTGTTTAGTCTTACAGTTGGGCAGGTTTTCTTTCCCCTTCCTCAATCATATTCTTGTTAGCATAGATATTCACATTGTATGCCAACAGAATACGTATGTGGGTAAGCAATTTATTTAATTAGAGTAGATGGGTTTGTTTGAAAATAAAAAATCACTGTAGCGTGAACTAGAACTCGTAGTACTTTTCCATACACGTCAATCAAGTACAATATTGTATTCACTTAGAAGATAGTGGATTCTCTTGCTACATTTAAATTGGGCAAGGGCACTTGGATTTCTTTTTGGAAGGATAATTGGGCTTGTGCATCTTTTAAGGACCTATTTTCCACATTTTTTCTCTCTTTCTCCATCTCCTAGTGTGTCTGTGGCAAAAGTAAGGGATTCTTTCACTTTATGAAGGAACATTGCATTTAGACAGCCGATCACTGACTTTGTTTTTCTTATGAGTACTATTTCATCTCTTAAAGTTGCCCCTTCAACACATTCAAGGAAGGTCTTTGGAACCCTCAGGGCTGTTTACACTAATATCTTTGACAAGAAAGTTAGCTTCTTCCACGCCCTTACAAAATGATTCATTGTGGTGCGGATAATATGGAGGACTGAGAGTCCTAAGAAGATCAACATACTAAAATCATTATTTGATGCCATGTTCGTAATTAGTACTAAATTATTTTATTCCCAAACCCCCCCNAAAAGTCCTTAGCACTACAAAGCCAAGACTGGAAACTCGCCTTTGAATCTTGTTCTCTTCACAATACTTTTCTACTTCAGCTGGCGATGACATATCTGCAAGATTTCTTTCTAACACGCCACTGAAAGGAATGATTGTTTCACCACCATGTTCCTGCACCCTGTTATTAGGAAAGGGTTATTTTATTTGTAACAAGCAAATTCCAGATGAACTTGAAGAGAATTAAAATGCAAGTCCAAGTAGCATCATACTGGGAGGAAAGCAGAGAGAAGGAATCAAATGGACATTTTCATTGGAAAAAAATGGACATTAACATAAAACACATTGCTTTCTGCGTGCAGTTCAATCTATAAATAGCACTTTTCTTAATAAATAAATAGCACATGTATTAGACAATGAGAAATTAATTCAAATACGTAGACTTTTAAATGGAGAGGGATAAAAAAACAAAACTTCTAGTTATAAAATATCAAAGGAAATGATAAGCATAATATTGGGTAAGTGAGCCAAGACAGTGTATATTAAATTTGTTCTATTGGAAAGAAGAAACCAAACTATGATTATATGATGATTATATGATCTACAGGGAAAACTAAGTGAATAATAAATACCACCGATAGAATAGCAAGCATAAAACTGCATAAAACTGCGGGATCAATAAAATCTAACATTGAGCATGTTAAAACAAAATCAAGAGCAATATTTTTCTAATTTGTTAGCAACTATCAGGAAGTAACGTGTGCAGACACTGCACATTATTAACAAAAAAAAACAAGCAAATTCCACGAAAGTCATAAAGGGAAAACTACCTTTTTGTCCATGAGGTTTGAGTAATAGGTCTGTCTATTTAGTCCATAGATTTCAAAATCTTACACCTCCATCCCTAAAATCTAGGAAACAGTTTATTGTAGCCTTCACCTGAAGCAACTTAACAGAAAATGGCATGACATATCTTATAATAAAATAGATGATTTGACTATTGAAAAAAAAAAAAAAAAAGAAAGAAAGAAAGAAGAATCCTCTATCTTCTCTCTTCCTTGCACCCCCACCTCCCCACCCTTCAGCTCTCTCATCTCCGATGAGCACTGTTTAACGATGGTGAGACTCATGACCCCACCTTCACAAATCCCCTTCTCCCTCACCTTTTTCCCTCTCCTCAAACCCTCTCCGTCTCTCACTTTCGGCCCTTAAGTTCTTTTTCTTTTTCTTTTTCTCTTTTTTTTTTGAGCAATGAAGCTCATCCCTTCAATGTCGGAAGCTCCAATGGGCAAAGACATCATGCCTTTCTTACATCTTCTTCTGTGCTTCTTCAATGTTTCAATCTTCCCCTGTTTCACTTACCCCCGACAAAGATCTTTCTCTTCCCCACCTGGGTTTTAGTTTATTGCTTGTTTTCCATTTCCTTTTGGGCTTTCCTTTTCTTTTCCCCTTTCAACATTCCCCTCTTTCCATGTATAAGATTTTGAAACTGAAGACTAAACAGGCCATTAGACCTACTACTCAAACCTCAAAAACCAATTAGGTGATTGTTTCTTTAATAAATTAATCTGACGGTACATACATTTGCATGCACATGAACAAGGCGGTAGTAGGAAATGAGAAAAGATATACAGCAAAATATAGATTATGTACCAGGCATGAATCTTTGGGAGAAATTTATTCTTTTTTCTTTGGTAATCTTTCTCCGTCATGTTAACCTACAAAATGTAAATATGAGCACAATCAAAATATCATTCAGGTCATAAAAGCATTTTAGAAGAAATTATAGGAGTAGAAAACAGATCGTCCATAGCTTTATCAATAAGTATTGCTGCATACGGCTACTGAATAATCAATGAGGGAAAAAAAAACCAATTACTTCCACAGCACCATAATTGACTTCAAATGTCAAAATCCAGCATCTATCTAATTCCAATCTTATAGGTTTACATGGTTCAACCTCTGAGACAACAATAAAACTTGATATGGCAGAAAGGACTTAGAATTGTCTTTGTATCATGCAGTTGGGTTTGAAGGCATAGATTTATTTTATTGGAATTTCTATGATCTGCTAAAAGATTTTGTATTCTATTTGGGAGGAGGCCAAGTGCTTCACTCTAACAACCTAGGTTTCAGGATTGAGAGATCTTGGGAGGAGGCCCACACTAAAGGCTACTCGGTCATCTTGGCTAAGGCCTCTTTCCTCCTCCACAGCATCCAGCCTTTCAATGACCTTAGCATCGCTAGTCTCTTGAGTTTAATTAATGTTACCAAGAGTGATAGTTGATCGAAGTTTAAATAGTCCTTGAGGTCCTTCAGTTTCTGAATAAAAGAAAAAGAGCAATCTACTTCTACAAAACACATACTTTAAAATTTTGGATATTCAATTGAAGAATAAATAATAAAAGACATCATAACAAAACTAAGACACGGAATTTGGGAAAACATTCATATTTTAATCAATATAACAGATTAGAATTGAAAATGATATGATTATCTAGTAAAAGTATAAAGATGACAAAGAACCAATAAGTATATGTTATAATAACAGAGATACTTGTTAACGTGATAAGACTTACCAAGTAAACAACAGGCTTGGCCGTGAGCAACTGAAAAGTATTGAGAATCTCAACATCAGCAGCTTTCCAATCACCTAAACGAACATCTTTGCCTTCTTCAAGTGATGCCTTGACCTGAAAACGTAATTACATTTATCAATTTAGCTTCTTGAGCATTAATAATATTGTTTTTGTTCATCAATTTCAATTAACCTTCAATTAGTGACTATGGTAATATTAAAGAGTACAAAAAAGTACATTGGACCAGAACGTAGATGAAGAGAAAGCACATCAAAAGAATAACAGAATTCCAAATATGTAAACCACACCTTTTGGCAACATTCAAGTTCAATCTTCAACTGCTTGTCGTTGCTTCTCTTCATGCTCTTCTCAAGATCCTCAATTTTATTTTTAATAAATTCAATATCCTGGGTGTGGCACAAGTTTTTAATGAATAAGACATTTTCAGAGGTGCTATCAGGAGGAGAAATGACAATAACATTTAAAAAAAATAAAAATTAGGGAGAAAGCATGTTTTTTCAACTAAAATGTCCAAGCCATAAAGCACCTAAGATACCCAGCAATGTTTGCATGTCTAAAGTTCAAGAAAGTAAGATGAACCGCTCCCCTCTCCCTCCTACTAAAAAAGACTATATATATTTATATATATATATATATTGCAAACAGTACAAGAAACAATTAACTTTATTATTTTATAGAATATCAGGCACTGTAAATTTGTATAACTGGTATTTAGAGGAGGCAACGTAATTCAAGTATCTTCTACTTAATGTTAGGGGATGTCAAACATTAGATCCGTGGTACATGTAAATTGTAATGTCATCCATGCTACTAGGTGATGGCATGATAGAAGAGGGACCTTAGATTTCGTTTTACTTCTTAAAACAAATAAAATATCTCATTTTTGAGAGTGCAAAGCATTTCCTGTTCTCAACTTGACAGTAAATTATAAAAATTAAATTATTCAAAACCGACATTCAAATTTAGAAGACAACCAAAATTGCAAAATAAGGCAAACCTTCAAACGTAGTTCTTCGCTGATAACCTCTAAATCCCTAACAGGATCCACTGTATCGTCAACATGGATAATATCTGCATCCTCAAATGCACCTAGAAAGAAAAGAAAAGGTTTAATGCTTGCTGTGCATGAAATCAAACTGTCATCATCTAGAATGTTATTTTTTATAAGAAACAAATTTTATTGGTGTATCCTCATCGAGAATGTTAAATCAGTTATTAATGCAATCTGCTGAAAACAAGCAACAAAACTTCAAAGTACAGGGCACAGTTGATGTGGACATCTTACCCTAGAATGTTTTTCTAAAAGAAATAAATTTATTGATGTATCCTCATCTAGAATGATTAATGTAAAATCAGTTATAAATGAAATCAGTTATAAATGCAATCAGTTGAAAACAAGCAACAAAACTTCAAAGTATAGGGCATGGTTGATGTGGACATCTTACGTAAAACATGGAAAATGCCATCAACAGCACGGATGTGCGATAAGAAACTATTGCCCAACCCCTGTCCTTCATGAGCTCCTCGAACCAGCCCAGCAATGTCATGGATTTCTAGAAATGCCGAAACCTATACATTAAGATTACTTCAGAATGATGTAACACAAAAACCTAAATTGAATTTGATATTGTACAAAGTAACATAGTACTATTGCTAAATAAAAATGTAAAAGAATTTTGTTCGTATGATAAATTCTAAAAAGCAAATTCTCCAGAATCCCTTTCAAAGTACCAGAGCAAAGGGTTGAGAAATTCCAACTCAGAAAGAAACCCACAAAAGTACCTCCACCTTTGATTAGGGCTTTTCAGAAGTGCGACTTATTTTGAGTCCTTTTAACAACCTCAACAAAACCTCCTCTAGCTTCATTGATAGCTTTGAAAGAATCCCAATTCCATAAATCCAAATGTCAATTGAATTTGAATACCACTAGGCATCCAACCACCATAAGGGGGATAAACATGGTTTCTTTACAAAGAGTAACATCTAATTTTTCATAAGAAAAACAAATCATTGACAGTAATCCAATTTTTATTTATGAAGAGTAACCAAATGTAAATGAGATCACCCACAGCAAGGCTCCATCCAATTTGCAAGGGTTAAGTGATCATTTAGGCCAATGAAATCATGCCAACAATTTTCAACGTCATTTTTTTATGAGATGCAAAGGAATTCATTCAAAAAGGGCAAGAAGCCACAAAAGAACAACCTAAGTGCCAAGGGGACAAGACAACCCCTTCCTCAAAGGAAGGATTACAAAAAGACTTTCCAGTCTAAATTGATGGTACCAAAATGATGTGGTTACAAAACAACCTGTATCACAAAAAGAGGACAAAGAACAAGAATTATCAGAGAAAACCCACACATTTCTTTCCTTCCAAATGAGCCGTGAAATAGTTCTCACAACATTCTTCCAAAGAACCCTAGACTTATCTTTCACAAACCCACCAGCAAGAGCTTCATGCAACCACAAGCTCATGGACTTAGGAAAACACCCTTGCTGTCCAAACAACTGTCTAAACTGATTCCGCACATTTTCAGCAAAGCATAATGGAGTAACAAATGGCTGATCGATTCTTCACTACTGCAGCACATAACAAACATATTCAGGGAAAAAGTCAAGCTAGCGAATCTTCTTTGAACCATAGCAAAGGTGTTGATACTATTTAGAGCAACTTGGGAATACAGGGCTCCAGCAGCAAGGCTAATCTTCATCATTCATCCAACTCCTATCAAAGAGGTTTCTTCTAAGCCCCAAGTCCCGACCATTTCCATTCCACACATTTTGAACAGTATTAGACTTGGCATTTGAGATTCTGTAAATGTTGAGGAAAGGGATTCCGAATCGATCGAATCCTTCATGATCGAGCAGAATAAAGAAGGATTTTCAACATCATAGTTGAAGCATTTGCATGTAATAATTTTAACAACATCCAAATTGATCGCCTCCTCCAAGGTCAACCAGAATAAACAAGAATGGCAGGTTTTCATTGAAGTTATTCATCATGCCTAGGAAACTTATCCAACCCCTTTTTCCACCTTTAAAAGACCATATAACAACATTTTCTTCCCTGTCCATGGACTTCATAGATTCAATAATGAATCCAATGTATTTATCACGTTTTTCAACCCAAAGATATACCGTAAAGGCTGAAACACGCTTCTTTGAGAAGAACTATCATTCTTAGGGGTAAGAGGATAGTTTGAAAACAACAATAGAGCTATGAGAGAGATGAAAATGGATAGGGCAAATCATTCAATGCTCCTAAATATCATCAACCGTCAAACACCTATGCCTTCCTCCGGGGCTTGCAGACCTCTTACTATGATAGTGAATCTTCCTGTGCATGGGGTTTGTACTTTAGCACAAGATTCCAATTTCATGTTTTATGAACTTCTGTCAAAACTTTGACACCGCAACGAAATCTTATCACGTGAAACTCCTAGTTATAACTGTCATAGAAGATTATTCTTTCACAAAAAATAATTGATCAAATTGATCAAACAAAAATAATCAAGCGGATGGAACGGTGCATTAAATAACAAACTTATATGACAATATTATTGATGGTTTAGATATTGTGCAATTATTTTACTGCTTTAGAGCTCAACATGCATATGGAAGTCTAGTATTGCACAGAACATTACTTACTAGCACTTGGATCTCTACAAATTCTCGATTCTACTAGACGTAACTAAAATAAAGAACAACTTTCCATCTCTGACTTAAAATGGAAACAGTAAACAAACCTCGCTTTTAGGTTTGTATAAGTTGCAGAGCCATTCAAACCGATCATCAGGCACATTTACTCTGGCTTCATTAGGTTCAATAGTGCAAAAAGGGAAATTTTCAGCAGGTATGGACAGCTTTGTGAGTGTGTTGAAAAGAGTAGATTTGCCAACATTAGGCAATCCAACCTGAAATCTCAAACAAATACCAATCACAAAACTGAAAAGATGAATAATCAGTAGTTAACAACAATAATAGCCTTTCAGAAAAAGTGCAGAGAGTATCAAAAGCCAGGTCCATCCAGAGTTTTAAAAGCAGAAGAAGATGCATAACTTCCAAACATACGCTAAACCAATCAAAAGCTAAGTTAATGAATAAATAAAGACTAATAAGAAACAAACTCAATCAACTTCGTAAACTAGAAAACTATAAACCGCGTAGTCTCATAACAGAACATCATAATGAGCACTCGCATCCTGGATTAATATTCGGGATAAATAAACAGTTCAATGAAATTTCATTCTTAGCCATTCCAAGCAATCAATCAATGCATGACTGGGAATCCACTATAATCCAGATAATTAAAAGAGAAACAAAATGATCGAAGCAAGAACATACAATTCCAATCTTGAGATGTGAAGAAAAACGGCCAAGAATAGGTCGTTCAACTGGAGCTTCCTTGGATTTCGAAGCTTTGGGAGGCATTGCCGATACTGAGTGGAAAAGAAATGGGTGTACCGGCTAGCTGCTGAGCTTTGGTGCCGGATTCAGAGAGCGAAGTGAGCAGCCGAGGAGGAGGGCTTTGTTGTCCCTTATGCCATCCACGAAGCCCAACCCAACTGTTTAAACCCTAGCAAATTCACTCGCGTTTGACAAACGCAGCCCCACTTTACGATGTAATTTCAGTAGAACTTGATTTTTCCTTCTTTTTCTTTTTCTTTTTCTTTTTCTTTTTCTTTTTTAATAATAAAGTAAAGACACGTTTTATTACAGATTACCTTAATTTCACGATGATAATGTTGTTGGTCCTCATTTTTGTAAATAATGGAGATAACCGTCTACATTGTTAGATAGGGGTAGCACTAAAACGTGTCAATTTTCTATATTGCCCTATTCACCTTAGTGAGTGTAAAATTTTGATAATCGTGTTTGAAAATAATTTTAAAATTATTAAAATCACTTTTGTTATTTTTAAATTCTCTACGAAAATACTTTTCATTGTACAAAATCAATTTGTTGAATAAGAAATTTCGACTAATCACGAGTTGTCACATCATTATAATGAAAGTCCAACCCCATTGTAGAAATTATAAATTGGATTGATCGAGTAATTAAAGTCGTTCGGCCTAACCCAATTCAAATCAATTTTGAGCCAAATTAAAGTTTGGGCTCAAACCCAATATTTGTGCCAAAAGCAACTGGGTCTAAGCTTATATAAGGCCCATGGAAATCCTCTATAAATAGAGAGGTTTTTTCCCTTCATTTAAAGGAGGTTGGAAGAACTGAAAGCTAAAATTCTGAAGACCGAAATTTCAAAGCTCCAAATTGGAAGAATATAACTCCTCACGAGATCTAAAGACTAAAGTTCAAAAGACTTCTAGAAGATCAAGAGACTCTCTAGAGCTCTTCGAGTCATAAATTCTACAGATCGATCATCTAAAAAGATCAACAAGTTTAACATTAGACTTTACTTTTCAAATAGAAAGCATCGAATGATCAAATATTAGAGATTGTACTCACTATACAATACTTAAATTAATACAAATATAAAGTTTAATTTCGACTAATTAAATTTCGTCGAAAATCTCGTGCGAACAAATTATCACGTCTGGTGGGACCTCTCTACATTTCATCTCTTTCTATTTTGCAATATCTATTTAAACAAGCCGTGGCTTTTAAAGGCAATACTTCCAAAACTTCAAGCAATTTTTGTATGAGACCAATTACTCGAAGTCACTCCAGGAAAATACACCAATTTGAAGAGTTGCCACTCTCTGAGGTCGCGATGAATATATGTGAACAGTTGTCAAAGCAACCAAAAGGTGGAGTTGTAATCAAAGAAAGTCCAATACTCGACAAACATACTTTGTCTTATGAACAATCAAGTGAAAAGGGCGCCAGACCCAATTATAATGTTAGTCATGATGGTCGACGTGGGTACAAGTGAAGAAAGAATGGTTGAACTAGGAAAAACGTTAAGCATGCCAATGAAGGAAGTTGAAGAGAGAGATTGTGAAATTACATATCCAAAGAATCACATCGAAAGTCGTGATGATGTTAAATCAAGCCAAACACTTGTTGTCAAGGATAGTGACAAAGGGAAGACAATCTTGTAAGAAAGCCAACAACAACATGCAACTTCAATTGCTTCGTTGTTAGTTCAACAATTGCAAAATATAATTACAAACTCCATCGAGGCTCAATACAATAGTCCTCTTCAAAGTTCTCTCTTGTATTATAAAACATATACAAAGAGAATCGATAATTTAATAATGTCAATTGAATACTAGCCATATAAGTTTCAACAATTTGATGGGAAGGGCAGTCCAAAGCAATATATTGCTCATTTCATTGAAACATGTGAAAATGTTGGTACTGTTGGGATTTATGTCCTAAAGTATGGTAGTTAATGAGTTATTTGACATGATAGTTGAATATTTTAAATATACAATAATGGGTTATTCATTACAGTAAAAATCCAAGGTTTTTTTTTTGTTCCTGTGTTCGTGACTTTGGAGAGGAATCTCAAGAGAAGTAGTAATTCTTAAAGGGTAGGTTCTTCTATTCCCTCTATTTCTCTGTAGAAAACATGCTTATAGGTTTTATTTTGTTTATTCTGTTGTACATAATGTTATATGTTATTCATTGTTTTTTTATGTTTTTTCAAAATTGAAATTCAATTTCACGACGTTCACACGTTTCCGTGCAGAATTCCATTCCTTCAATTGGCATCAGAGTTAAATCATGCATTTTGATTTTCAATTTGAAATGAAAATAAAATAAAAGGTGGGTGAAATTTCTGTATTTTGAATGTTGAGATTTGCAAAAAATGATGTTTCAAATTTTGGTACTTAGATTCACTGCTTTAATGTGATTAAAGTTGTAAGAGCCTGTTGTTTTGGGCATTTAAATTATACTATCGAGTCTGTAAGTATGTGTCTTGAGCATTGGCAAGAGTCGTTGAGGAAGAAGATCAAGAACGGAGCAAAACGGACAAAGAATGAAGCAAAGACTTGCATTATATGCTGAAGCGTAAGGCACAACGTTGTGGCACTGTGGCACATAAAGACCAACGTAGCTATGCTCATCAACAACATTGCGACATTGAGGTCGAGCGTAGCGTTACACTACAGTAACAACGCAGCCCAACATAGCTACACTCGACAAGAACGTTGCTACGCTTCAGACGGTTGACGCGTGCAGGGAATTGCGACTAGACGTAGGTTCAATCCTTAGTGGCGGATTTGGCAACAGTTTTTTTAATTCGATTTTATGTAATTTATTTAATTTTAATTAATTAAATAGATATAATTTGATTATATTAATTTAATTAATTTTTTTATGGCTGTCAAAATTCGGTCTATTTGTTATTTATTTAATTTATGCATTTGATATATGATTAAATATTATATGTTGCACAATGTATGTCATATAGTTTTAAAATCCCACATTATGATAAATATTAATCATGTATCATATTTAATATAAGTGTTATATGATATAGTTGCATGATCTTATAAGCATGTACACGCATCATAATTAATATATATTATATTATATGATAGCATGTTTCATTAAGCATGTCCATGGAGGAACTCTTATGGGAGAGAACCTTGAGTGGAAGCGGATCGACCAAATTCCATTTTCATTAAATACAAAGTTTACAGTAAATAAAGAAACAAGATATGCATTTCATTATAATTTACAGCATGCTTTAGAAAGAATTAAAGGGTTTCAAGAAACCTCACATTTGAATACCTTTCTTCACGTTTTTCCCTCGAACAGATCATGAATTCCTTGAAGATCTTCTTCAAGAATAACCTCGAACAAAATCGAACACTATCACGAATGTTACCTTAGTATGCTCAAGGTGAGAACCCATGAGTGGTGGGCTCTGGCTATTTTGGTTACGAGGGAAAACTTAATGTATAGGAGGAAAGCTAGAGAACTCTCTCAAAGACTCAAAACCATACAACTCTTCTGTTGTCTTTCTCTCTTTCTCAATATCGATTAACCAACCCTAGAAGAGGAAACATTTTCTTTCATTGTTCTTGCCAAAAATAACCGCCACCCACTTACATGAGTGGAGAGATAAGAATGGGAAAGGAGTAGTAACTCTCTTCCTTATTATTTAAAAAATAATAATATAATAATAATATAAATATAAATATGATAACTAACTTATCATATTATATATATTAAATTATATGTTATATCAAATATAACATATAACCTATAGTTTTAATATTGTATCATATACAATATAAATTATAGTTTATTTTCTCTATAATACGACACTTAATATAAATCATATTTATATTAAAATTAACAACTATGAATCAAATTCATAGAAACTATATTTGAATTTCATTCAAATGTTTATTTCCTCTCATTAAGCTATAATGTATCAAATGCATTATGACAATTATATCACATATAATTGAAATAACTTAATTATATCATATATAATTAAATCCCTCTATTATTTTGAACAATTCAAATTAATCCAAAAACTGATTTTCAACTAATCCTATTGAGCTACCAAGGGGACCTCGTGGACCTATAACTTGAAGCTCCAATGGTACATGAATAATTAATTAAATTTTTTAATTATATTATTCATCATCCGTTAATTGTCAGGCACTCCACTAAAGTCTGACAACTACACTCTTTGCACTACAGATATATTTCTACGTCCATTGGATATAACCAATTAACAGTACGATGACCATTTACAAATTTTTCATAAGTACAGCTATACCAAATTACCGTTTTGCTCCTGTAGTTACATCTAACTCCTTAAGTACCACTGATCCCTCTAATGAACAATAGATCATAGTCCAACTATGACTAAACCCTTATCAGCCCAGAAGAGGGTGTGACACCACATTGTTCAAGACCTGAAATCAACCCTTAAGGGAGTAATTTATCTACTTACCACTGCCTCGGGAAAGGAGTGAATTCCATATTGTGTAGCTGTGTTCCCAACTCCCCAATTAGACAGTTCATTAAAATGGTAGGCTTGTTGAGTCGGTGATTTGGCCACTCTCACCCATACAAATCAAAGGACTACCCTCATAGGCAGTTCACAACCCGCTCAGGATTCAAGTCATGTTACCTATGGTCATCCTGGTGAAATGTAAGTCTCTATTATGAACGACGTTATATAATGAAACTAAACATTTCATGGTCTGGTCTTATACAAACTCCTTTATATAGAATATCCCCGCTCTCATGTCTATACATGAATGATCAGAATCATATCAATTGTAGCACTTTACAACAATTGTAACACATACAAAGCAGACCATACTCGTAGTGTTACCAGGATAAGGTACCCAGCCTTATCCATCTACTATAGACCATTTAGATTATCACTTAAACATGATCCACCCTGTCTCTACATACATGTTTAAGTTACAAAGATAACCTTGGATGTTAGTTTATTGGTTTGTTGTTAATGTAACTAAAATATCATATATTTTATAGACAATGAATAAAATATCATATATTTTATTAAATACGTAATGAGTTTGTTCAATAATGTTTACAAACTATAAGACCCTACGAGATTTAATGCATCAACCCCAACAATCCATGCATCATATCTTAATATAAATGTTATATTGTATGATGGGTATGTTTTATTTTCATTGATGATTAATATAATTGTTATATTTATATGATGAAAATGGAATTGCATTGAGTATGACATTACTTAGCAAATATAAATGTTATATTTAATTAATTCCATTAGATGCACGTAGTAGGTTTTAATGCTTCATTAATCTATAAAAGTTATAAATTTAATGAAATAGATTAAAATTTATAACCAAGAGTTGCATGCAAATATAGGTTTTAATTATTTTAAATAGTTTAAAATTAATTCACCTAGACTTATGTTAAAAATATTTCTAATATAATTAGAAATATTTTAATCTTTTATATTTGTTTTAATAGGATTAAAATAAATATAATAAAAGGTTAAATTTATAAAATAGTTGTTTATAAGAGATCTTTGTCTAATGAAGGTTCTGTCTAGGATTGAGGTATTTAAGCTAAAGTAAACGGAACAACCTTACATGGAAACTGACCTGGAAGATGAATTAGGCAACTATGTTATAAGCATGCAATACATGATTAAATTTATTAAAGTGTTTAATAAATTATAATCATACATTATTAAACTATCCAATATAAGAGTTATATTGGGTCAATTTAATAATGGACTTAGGTAAATTATTAGTCAGATTTACGTAAGTAATAAACCCTAGGTTTAAAACACTTAGTGGGAGGAAAATGATATACATGATATGTCAATTTCTTTCCACGTTCTCCCTAAAAGTTTACACCATGAGATCTATGCTCTGCGTCGTGGCACCATTTTGCTTGTGTCACCCTTCGAAAAATGTTTGCATGAAATTGATCACAAACTCCAGTAATAGATAGGATTTCTTTAGTTTTTACCTCAGTCAGTTTTTCCCTTCGGCTGGCTCATTGGAGCGAAACTCTAGGGTCTAAAATAAAGGGCCACACTTACAAAAAATTGTTAAGCAAGTTAATAATTTCTTGACAGAACAATGGTGACTAATCATTTTAGGAATAAGATTCCGGTGTATGATTGGTTGAGATTGTCTCAATTCAGTGAAATGATAACTGACCACCATTTAGTGGCTTTTATTCTAAATCACCGAAGCATTGTTGCAAAATTAGATGTCATATAGGGTATATTAAAATTTTGCTAAACTTTATTGGATTCAAAGGGTTTTGCATGTAACTAATATGAACAATTTGTATGGTTTCAGCAAACTTAAAAATGACTAGCACTACCATCAATCTACTCGAGGAGTGTCCTCAGGTCCCACTCCAACTACATCTTGAAATGTTCGGGATGCACACGAGAGGTGGATGAAGGCAAATGAAAAGACCAGAGCGTATATCTTGCCAGCTTGACTGAAGTCTTGGCAAAGAAACATGAATCAATGGTCACTGCAAGCGAGATTATGAATCCATTGCGAAATATGTTTGGACAATCATCCTCACAGATCAAGCACAATGCTCTGGAGTGTTGGGGTTGATGCCTTAAATCTAATGGGTCTTGTAGTTGTTATTGTATTCTACAAATGATTTAGTTAAATAAAGAGGTAGTTTATTTATCATTTAATTGTATTTATCCACAAGAACCAATAAGATTCAGGGTTATTTTTTAAAACTTAAACATGTATATAGAGACATACAGACGAATCATGTTTAAGTGATAACTTAAATGACCTGTAGTAGATGGATAAGGTTGGGTACTTTATCTTGGTGACACTACGAATACGGTTTGCTTTGTAGTTGTTATAATTGTTGTAAAGTGCTACAAATGATATCATCATAATCATTCATGTATAGACATGTGAATATAGGTGTTCTATACAAAGAGTTTGTATAAGACCGGACCACGAAATGTATAGTCTCTCTAAATAACGCCGTCGATAGATGAGACTTGCATTTCATCAGGATGATCACATGTGACTTGATCTAAATCCTGAGTGAGTTGTGAACTCCTACCTATGAAGGCAGTCCTTTGATTTGTATGGGCAAGAGCGGCCAGTTTCACCGACTCAATATGCTTACCATTTTGGGGATTTGTCTTATTAGAAATCTGGGAATACAGTTACACAGAAAGAAATTCACTCATTCTCCATAGTTAAAGACAGAAGATAAATTGTTTGGAATATCCTAGAACTTGCAGTTCGTAAATTATGTGTTAAGCATTCTATTTATCAATAAAATATTATTGAGCATTTTATTCAAATAAATTTGTTGATATTGCATTCTATTATGAAAATTCAATAAACATGTTCATGACTATAGTATGAATACTTTAACTTTATATGATGACATAAATAAGATCAAGTTAATAGTATATTGCCTAAATGGTCTATAAGTATAAGGTTGTAACACTATTGGACACAGTCCATTTTGTATAGGTAATACAAATGATATGATCCATAGATCATTCATGTAGAGACATATGAGTAGGGGCATCCTATGCAATGAGTTTGCATAAAGACTAGACCACGAAATAGTCACTTTTATTTATAATGACTGTTTACTGTTAAAACTGACTATTTCATACTAAAGTAATCTAGGATAACTCGATCTTTGAGCTAGCTATGAACTCCTGTTTGTTCGGGATTATCCTTTAATTTGCATGGGTGAGAGTAGCCCAACAGCAATGTTCAATAAGCCTTCCATTTTGGGATAAGACCAGATAGATAGCTAGGAACATAGCCCTACGAGATAGAATTCATTCATATCCATTTCAGGGTTAGCAGATAGGTTGTTCTCTTAAGTGTTAATTTCAGGTCTTGAACAATTGAGGACCCACCTTCTCATGATAGAGAAGGACATGATTCGTAAGTGGTATTATGAATCAATTGTTCATTAGAGGGTCAGTGGGAACTTAAGGAACAAAATGTATATTTATAGGGGTAAAATGATAATTTGACCTAGCTGTAAATACGAACAACCTGTGAATGAACGACTTACTGATTATGGTAAACATGGATAGAAATACATCTACAGTAAAGAGAGTGCAACTATTGAGCTATAGTGGTGTGTCTTGATGGTTAATGAAAAGTAATAAATTCAGTTTAAAGAGTTTAACTAATTAATTATAAATTATCGAAGCTCGTGATATGTAGTTCCAATAAGTCCCTCTACTAGCCCACAAATTGGAATAATGATTTGAGTAATTGATTGGATGAATTTTAATTTTAGGGTTATGAATTTGAAATATTCAAAATTCAGTTTTAGGGTTTATCAATTGATTGTATATGATGCAACTAAAACGTTTAATTTAATCAAAATTAAAACGAGATTGAAGAATCAATTGATTTAAACATTGATTTTAAATCAAATTGGTAGAATTAATGTTTTGTTAATAATATTAAGATATTAAATTAATTAAATTAGTTCGATTTAAATTATTTAATTTTGAATTAATTATATAAAACTAAAATTTAAATAAAATAGTTTTATTTAAAAGAAAAACCAATTTAATTGAAATTGATTTTTGAGTTAGTGGATTTTTCCCAAAAATTGGAAAAATCCACTAACAAACATTTATGGTGTTTTATCACTAAAATCCACCAAGAAGTAGAGATGTCCACGGGGCGGGGTCGGGCATGTCATTTCCCATCATCGTCCTCACTCCCCATTTTATTCCCCCATGAAATTTTCCACAGGGATCGGGGTGAGGATTCCCCACGGGAAATCTTTCCTCGTTACTTTTTTTTTTTTTCTGTAAAAAGCCAAATAATTTAAATCAAACAAATTTTAGTTAAATAATTAACTTTATCACTAAACTGTTTATTATGATTAGTTTTATATGATAATTTGAATTTAAAGATAAATTACTCAAATTTTAGCCTAAAAAAGCTAATTAATTTTTTTAGTAGAAAGAAATAAATATAAATCAAATTATTCACATATATAATCTAAATTTAAACATTCAATTCAAACATATTCATTATCTTTCCCAATAAATAATCAAATTTGAAATTTAAATGTAATATTTATATAATAATAATAATAACATAACATTAGATAACTATAATAGATAAATATGTAAAAGCTAATCGGGGCGGGGACGGGGCCGAGGCCGGGGGTGGGATTCCCCGTCCCCGTTTAGCTCACGGGGAATTTTTTTTCCCCTACTCCCTCCCGCATTCCCCGCCTAATCGAGGAATCTCCGCCCTGTTCGGGGTGGGGTCCCGCGGGGCCCCGTCCCCGTGGGAAAATTGGACATCTCTACCAAGAAGTCTTCAATTAAAAGAAAGTAGGAGTTGCCATACATGCAACCATGTTTTAATGCACGAAAAAGCTATATATAATGAAGCTTCATGCATGGAAATTGTAGAGAGATTGAGTTATTTATCCCTACTGCTGTAAAATCAAAACCCTACTCCACCCCCACTCTTCAATTCAACTTGGTTAAGAGTGTTTCCACTACATATTCCTTCTTGAGCATAGTTGAGAAGAACTTGTTGGTGGTCTATCTAAAGAATCCAGCTCAAACTTATAGAGATTCTGCTGAAATCATGAAGAGAACTACATAGGTATTGTCATCTTCAAACCCTCTTTTCAAAGCTTCATGAGTAGCATGTTTAAAACTCAAATTAAGTGTAGTTTAAGTGCTTATTGATTTTGAATTCTTCCTTTGCATGTAATATTACTCCTTCATAAATTGATCCCTTAAGGGCTGACTCTGAGGCTTAAACAATGTAGTGCCACAACCTCTCTTGGCCCTTAAGGAGTTAGATGTAACTACAGGGGCAAAACGATAATTTTGGCCCAACTCTATTGGAAGCAAGAAATTACTGACTACTGCCTTTCCTTTTAATCATTTACTTATGCTTATTGTTGTATTGCATCTTGTCTAAAAGATTATTCATTTTATAATCAACTACTCTATTTATATCCATATATCACATCATGTCTACTTTCATCATTTTCTTTGTCTTTACCTTCACCTTTTCATTTACCATGAGTTGCTAATTTTCACGGGACAAGGGAGAAGATTAATGCTATGAACTAAGTTAAACCTTTAAAGTGTAACCCTGTTTTATGGTGATTTAAATGCTTGCCTATGATCACTCATCGAGTCGAGTAGCTATGACTAACTGTCTGGGAGGGTAAGTAGTTGTGGAACTCACTAAACAAAGTAAAAAATCTTTCTAGATATAGCAATAACTTTATGCTCAAATGCAACACCACTCACGCATCATAGAAATATGACAAGTGTGACTGGCTGCCGAAAGGTGTGCGATGAACGACCACTCTCACCCACGCAACAACGCCAAAAACTTGTTGACAAAAACTTGCTGCGATCTTTGCGTGCTTGTCTATTGTGAACGACACGATACCGACCATGCGTTGATCTTATTATATGCTCAGTGTAGTGAATCATGAGCATGCCACAAGTTTTCTTATAGTTCGCCAAGTATAAACAAACTATAAGTTTAGTGGTACTTTTGGATAATGTTTATTAGTTAATTCGATATAAGATACACATATATATAGGTGAATGAGAAACCCTAATATAGGATATACAAAATTACGATAAAGGACGACTATACATATTAATTTAAATATATATGATGCCATCTAGCTCATTAAGGATAAAACAAGGAATAAATAGTTTTGGAATGATTTGAATTGGTCAAATTATTTAAGAAAATTTTTACATTAATGTGATTAATAAAAGGTATAATGTATATTGATACATTATAATACATAGTTAATTATGAATATGATTTATAATTAATATTAAGTATAAGGAAATTAATATAGTGTATATTGATACATTATAGTGCATTACGAATGTGATTTATAATCAATAGGAGAGATAAATATTTGAATGAGATTCAAATTGATATAATTTATATCGATACATTATAATATATAGTTAATTATAAATATGATTTATAATTAATACTATATAATATACGAGAGTGATATATTTGAATAACATTCAAATATTATTTATATAAATGAGATTTATATAAATGTTATTGGTTAAAATTTAATGTGATTCATATTAAAACTATATATTATAAGAGAGATGTGCATTTTAATGTTATTAAAATGCATATTGTATGATTCATTAAGTTAGTTAATTAATCATATCATATACCTTATTATATGATAATAATGTACATTAAATAACTCCCCATTATAGAGGCGTTATTTTCTTTTCACGATGATTCCCATCCTCCCTCTTCCTTCACAATTTGTATTGTGAATACAGAAGTGTACATTTTTAATGTGCAGAAGATTCTCTCAAGCTCTCTCACTTCCTCTGCCATTTTCTTTTTATTCCAAATCAAAGGATCCCATAATCCTTATTACTTGCCAGAGAATAGCAAGGAAGTCTTCTTGGTGGTGTCCATTGTTCGTGGTTAGTGATGTCATGGAAGTTTTGTTCGAGGGAGATCAAGTTTGAAGTTATTTGGGACTTGAAGAGGAAACATTGTAAAGAAGAGTCTTCAAGGGTAAGTTTCTCACGATCTCTTCTCAAATTTCAGCAACATGCTTATTAAGTTGTTTTGTTGTATTTTTTCTTCTCTATATTTTAAAAATTTCAAATTGTACGATGTTCAAACGTGTCCGCAAAGAATTCGATTCTTTCAAATAGACAATGACATTTTACTATACTTGAAAAATATTTTCAACAATCTTATCGTTTAAAACAATTACCTTCTAATTAATTAAACCTTTGCCATTACAACTTAAGAGAACGATGATCTATACATTTAAAAATAGTAATTTTTGCGAGATTGTTACATCTTGATGGGTCCATCTTCTATAATAACGAGCGATTTTAAGAATAATTGTTGGAATTTACCCAAAAACCAAGAAAAGTTATATATAAATTATTAAAAGAAATCCACAAAATTTCTCTAATCTCTCCATCTAATCTTGTTATTCTCAATATTTTATTTGTTTTCTAATTCCTCCCCTCTCATCCTCAAAAAGATAAAAATAAATAAATTAAAAATTAAAAAGGTCTCCTCTCTCATCCCACCATAGCTTAATGTCACAGACGAAAATCTTTGTTGTGGTGAATTTGACCGGACGAAATAGGCTAAGAATCAAGAAAAAATAGGTGAAGACAAATACAAGGTAAAATAGTTTTAATTCAAATAAGTCTAAGTTTTAGTAAATCAATTATCTTATCATATCTAATTCTAACTTATTAGGATTAGGAAAAATTCATGTCATCTTTATTATAAGAGGAAAATGTAAACTCTATCTCATTCTCCCTATAAATACATTATTATAACTCCATATGAGGTAACTGGATCTAGGATAAGATAAACTTATCTCATTCTCCTTATAAATACATCATCATAACTCCATATGAGGTAACTGGATCTAGGATCTAGATCTTAATCTAGAACTTAAAATTCTAACTTATTCTTCATTATATAGTTATCCATCTCCAACTTTGGCATCATAGCTATTTTTCTTTGTTTTGCAGATCATTTTTTCTGGACCTTCCCCAGATTGCAAATTTACAGATGCTATCACGTGAAGGTCAGGTGCATTTATCCCAATCCAAATATTGGTATCAACAACCTTCATCGTACAATGGAAGAGTACTTTGGAAGATTCTAGAAAGTTTTGGGAGGCTCTAGAACATTCAGAAGAATATGCAATAATGTGAAAGGTTCTAAAACATTGTGGAAGCCAATTGAATGTTCTGAAAACTTATGGAGTATTCCTTAAGACTAGGCTTCATAGAATTATAAGGAAAACTCTAGGACTTGTAAGATATTTCCAGCATTGTATAGATTTTTTCGATGAAAAATATAGACCATATGATCAAGTTGACGTTCACCATCCATTAGAAAGGTGGAAGGCTATAAATAGGTGGCCTGGGTTATTTGACAAAGACATCATAGAAATCATCCTTGAAGAGCTTTGTACACCCTCCAGTTTAATAAAATTTCTTGTCAAGCATTCACTACTTGAGTTCTCTTACTTCCTACTCAAAGCATGCTTGCCTTCAAATTTTTTCCCATTACGTTTAGCTTGTACCTAATACACCTTTAAGAAATTTAGGCTGATTTAGCTGTGATGAAAATAAAAGAAGAAGGAGAAGAGAAACACAAATAGTTTACGTGGAAAACCTTAGAACCAGGGAGAAAAAACTACGATAGAGACTTTTTTTATTATTGAAGTGATACAAAAATACAAGAAGACTTTTTTCTTCTAATTTAGTTGGAGTTGGAGACGGAGAATTTTTGGATGCTAAGTGTTTTCTTTTCTTATTTACTTTTTTGCAAGTTTGGATTAGGGTGAGGATATACCCCAATCTCATCCCTCTACTTTTTAAAAAACTACGATAGAGACTTTTTTTTATTATTGAAGTGATACAAAAATACAAGAAGACTTGCTCAAATAAATAGACAGACAAGAAGCCCTATGGCCATAAAAAAAAATTACAAATTAGCCCCTAAGGCAAACCAACCTCTTTTGACACTCCCCCTCAAGTTGGGGCATAAATATCAGTAAGTCCCAACTTGCTGATACAATAATCAAAACTTTGTCTTAACAACCCCTTTGTAAGGACATCTGCAATCTGCTGATTAGAAGAAATGTAGGGAATGCATATGCTTCCATTGTCCATCTCTATTTGATTAAATGTCTGTCAATTTCGACGTTTGGTCCTACATGCTGGACCAGATTGTTTGCAATACTTATTGTTGCTTTATTGTCACAAAATAATTTCATTAGAAGCTCACTATCTTGATGAAGATCTGTAAATACTTTCTTCAGCCAGATTTCTTCATATATCCCCAAACTCATGGCCATGTACTCGGCTTCTGCACTAATTTTGGTAACCACTCCCTGTTTTTTTACTTCTTCAAGTGACTAGATTGCCCCAGACAAAAGTGCAATACCCAGACATTGACTTTCTATCAACAACAGACCCAACCCAGTCTGAATCAGTATATGCTTCTATGCAACATTTACTTGACTTTCTGAACAGTATGCCTTTACCAGAAGTGCTCTTCAGATATCGTAGAATGCGTTCAACGACTGTCATATGTCCCTCGTAGGGAGCTTTGCATGAACTGACTGACAACACTCACTGCATATGATATATCAAGTCTTGTGTGAGATAAATATATCAACTTCTCGACTAATCGCTGATATCTCTCTTTACTGATAGAAGCTCCATTGTTAATATTGCTCAGTTTTGCATTATACTCCGCATGAGTGTCTACTGGTTTACACCCAGTCATTCCTGTTTCTTTGAGAAGATCCAGAGTGTGCTTTCGTTGTAAGACTGAGATACCCTCCTTCGATCGAGCCACCTCCATCCCAAGAAAGTACCGCAATTTTCCTAGATCTTTAATTTCAAATTCTTCGGCCATATTTGTTTTAAGTCTCATAATTTCAACAATATCATCACCGATCAACACAATGTCATCTACATAAACAATAAGTATTGAGATCTTTCCTGAACCAGACTTCTTTGTATACAACGTGTGGTCTGAGTGCCGCTGATCATACCCCTGTACTTTAACAAACATGGTGAATCTGTCAAACCAGGCTCTTGAAGACTGTTTCAACCCATACAATGAATTCTTTAATCTACAAACCCGATGCTTAAACTGGTTCTCAAAGCCGGGTGGAGGGTTCATATAGACTTCTTCTTCAAGTTCTCCATTAAGAAACACATTCTTTACATCCAATTGATACAGAGGCCAATCTTTATTAACAGTAACAGATAATAGCACCCTGATCGTATTGAGTTTGACTACAGGGGAGAATGTCTCAGAGTAATCAATACCAAAGGTTTGAATAAAGCCTTTGGCTACCAGTCTCGCCTTGTATCTGTCAATCGTGCCATCGGATTCGTACCTAACAGTAAATTATTAAACCCGAATTTCTATTTTCCTTACTTAAGCAAGTGATAAAAGGAATTAACTAAGTGAAAGTTAAATCCTAAGTTAAGGGGAGGGAAATTTCTAAGTGTTAAGTAGTTTTTTCTTGAATAAATTAAGTTGAGCTTTAATTGGTAAAATTGTGATAAAATTTGTATAATAAGTAGGTTGATGAGAAAGTTAGCGTGAAATGGTAAAGAAGGAATGAGGATTTGAAAACGAAAAATATGGAAATTGAGTTTGGGAAATTTCGGCTAAATATAGAGAAGTTATGTGAAATGCATTATGGATGAAGAAAGGATTAAAAACTGAGAAAAATATGGGAAATTATTTTGGGAAAAATTTGGAAAAAAGGAAAATCTAAAAAAAAAAAACGTGTAGAAGTTGCACAGAGACAAACAATTCGCAGTAGCTAAGAGCGAGATTGTTGAGATCGAGACTAGTGAGATTGGAGAGAAAATGGTAGAGAGCGAGATTGAATAGAAGATGGGAGAGAGCAAGACCAGCGAGAAAGTGGGAGAGAGCGAGATTTTGAGCTAGAAAGTTGGAGAGAGCGAGATTTTCAGTGAGAAAGTGGGAGAGAGCAAGAGCATCCTGTACGTCAGCCATGCCTTGTCCGGTGCTGCATTCGAACGTCACGCCCACGCCTCGCCTATGCATCGAACGGCCGGGCAAGTGTATATGCGTTGAATTTGGCTGCATTCTTGTAGATTATACATTGGAAACCATAGTTTGAATACAAACAAAGCTTGAAGACGTAAGGGCAAACGTCAATTAAAATTTAGGTGTCCGATTAAGAAAATTTCTTAAACCCTAAGAAATTATGTTGGATGCGTTTGGGAAGAACACATTGAACCAAGGTGAAGTCAGCTTACGTTGATTAAGGGAGGATTAAACATTTGGCCATGCAGCCAAGTAGGTGAGATCAATCCCACGAGCAATTTGAACGCCTATAAATAGGGAGTTGGGATTTCCTTTTCAAATCACACAAAAATCATAAATTTCGTAGAGAAAGTAGAGGGCAGTGAGGGTTCAGAGGAATGTGTCAACTTTGGACGAGGAGATTCTTCCAATCTACTCGTGCGTTTTGGAGTGATTCTAAAGCCATCTGAAAGCTCTAGAAGTCTTAGTTTTCAGAGTAGGGCTGTTGGAGGAAAGGATCAAAGAAACCAGGCTGAAGGTTGAGAAGAAGGAAAGAAGGGTCAGACTGTCGGGATTAGTCTTGAGCCAGCCTGAAGATTTTTGAGATTTCGGCCAAAAACCACGAAGGAGTTTCTGAGCTGAAAGTTTTAGGATAAAGATTCGTAAGACATTTTAGAATAAGTTTGTATAAGGAAAATATTTCCAAATTAAGATTTGGAACTATGAGTAATCTAAGTTGTAAGTTGAATCTGAGGGGTGAAAAAGGGACCCGAGGAGCTACTAGAGTGGAAAATTCCTAAGTTCAGGTAAGTGGGCTAAATGTTTTCGAACTAAAATGTTTTTAAACTGTTTTGATTACAAAACGTTTTACAGAAAGCATATTTCGCGAAATAAATTCTCATGCCTACTAGTTTTATAAAGTGTTTCCAAGCAAGACTCTGAATTGTGTTGTGAACGCATGGCCTATTTTGAAAAAACTATTTACATATGTTGATTTTATCCAGCATGCGTTACCATCTTTTTAAACCATGTTGAATATGTATATTTACATATACATGCTTTAAAAGAGAAAAGTTGTTTTATAAATAATTTTGGTAAAATGCGATGCGAAGTACAAGGAGAAGGCATCCACCCAACTAGATACTGAAGTAACAAGGAGAATGTATCTATTGGTACTGAAGTACGTTGGAGAAGGTATCTATAGCTCCGATACCCGAAGTACAGAGGAAAGGTATCTGAGCAGTAGTATCTAATGTGGCAAGGTGAAGTCATAAAGTAGAGATTGCGTAAAATGGTTTCTCCCTGGACTGTAGTTGATGTTGGATTATTTACCAGTTTAACAGTACTTTTTTATTTTGAGAAATGATTTTACTATTTTATGTTATAAAATAGTTTTATATAATTTACGCTTGGAAAATATTTATGCTGCAAAAGTTTATATTTCAGATAAAACTATTTTATGAAATTATGATTGAGAATTTAATTGTGCCACAGGTGAATAAAGTCAGAGATTGAGTAAAATGGTCTCTCTGGACTAGTAGTTGATGTTGGGATTATTTTACCAGTTATAACACTTTTTGATTTGAGAAATGATTTTACTATTTTATGTTTAAAATAGTTTTATATAATTTACGCTTGGAAAATATTTATGCTGCAAAAGTTTATATTTCAGATAAAACTATTTTTCTGAAATTATGCATGAGAATTTACTATGTTTTCTCGGTCACTCACTGGGCGTAAGCACAACCCGTTTTCAAATGTTTTGTCCCCCCCCCCCCCACAGGCAGGGTAGCGGTCAAATTCCTCTGAAGGCAACTTAGTATCTGCTCTGCCACTAAAGATCAAAAGACTTGTAACCGTTTGCTAGGTGGTTACAGTTAATATTGTACACATGTTACTATTGTTCATATAGGGACTAGGGTTTGTGGGTTTTGGGACTTGTAAATTTAATGTTGTAAATACTCTAAACATATTAAGTTTCTAAGTTAATAAATTGTGGGTCTACAGCCGTCCCATTGCATATAATTTGTATTTGGTATCAGAGTTATTCCGCAAAAGTTTTTAGGCAGTAAGTGTCAGCCTAAGGGTTGATAACTACTGCAGTCATGCCCTTCTCTAGGCTAAGAGGGTAGTTTGGGGCGGGGTGTGACATAAATACTCATTTACATCCAACCATCTTGTGCCCCTCAGGAAGAGCAACCTGTTCCCATGTCTCATTTTTTTTCTAGAGCTCTTATTTCTTTCATAACTGCAGCCTTCCATTCAAGAGCTTCCATGGCAACATATATATTATTTGGAACCACCACTGTATCTAGGCTGGTAGTGAGAGCCTTGAACTTGGGAGATAAGTTACTATATGTCATGTAACTATGCATAGGGAACTTCGTACATGATCTAGTCCCTTTTCTCAAGGCAATGGGAAGACCGAAAGATGCATCACGACTTTCTTCCTCTCCAATTTTCTTACTGCAACTAGCTGCCTGATCCATGGGCCTTTCTTTAGAAGGAATTTATACACAATCACCTTTCCTTGCACTGTTCTCGTTTTCAGGAGCTATTTCCTAAGTGTTGTTCTTTTTATCAGTTTCTTCATCCTTCTCAATCCCTTCTTTTTTCTCATTATTGTCACCCTTTTCTATATCTTTGTCCACTTTGCAAGTATTAGTCTCAACACAATCATCAGTATAAAAAATAGGGATGTTCATACCTGGAGCTGAGATAGAGTTAGACTCATGAACTGGAGCCGGAGAAACGACAAGCGACACTGTTTCCTTCCTGAGATTCTTCCTGTAGTATGTTATCCAAGGGACTTGATTGGTAGGAAGAACAGGACCAACATGTTTAGGTTCAACCCTCTAGGGGAACATAATACATGGACCAATTAGCCTTTTCATTAAGACTCTCCCCCTAAAGAGGACTAATGGAAAAAAAAGGTTGACCTTCAAGAAATGTGACATCCATAGAAACAAAGTATTTTCGAGACGAGGGATGATAACATTTGTACCCACGTTGATGGAGAGGGTATCTAACAAAGACACACTTCTGGGCACGAGGGGTAACTTTCGTACAATTGGGACTATGAGTATGGACGAAGACAACATAACCAAACACCCGGAGAGGTACTCGGGGATTAGCCGGGTGTTGGGATACGACTCTTTGAAACAGTCAAGGGGAGTGTGAAAGGCTAAAACATGGGAAGGCATGTGGTTGATGAGGTGGGCTGTAGTGAGGATAACATCTCCCCATAGATAGGAAGGAAGAGAGGTAGATATCATAAAAGAATGAATGACCTCTACCAGATGCCTATTTTTTCTTTCGGCTACTCCATTCTACTGAGGAGTATAGGCACAAGAGCTTTGATAGACAATCCATTTATAATCTAGGAAGTTCTGGAAAGAGTTATTAATAAACTCGTGCACATTGTCACTTCGCAAAATGGCAATTTCTATGTTGAACTGGGTTTGTACGGTAGCATAGAATTATTGGAATACAGAGGACACCTCAGACTTATCGACCAAAAAGAAAACCTAGGTCAGTCTGGTGTGGTCGTCAATAAAGGTGACAAACCAATGCTTTCCTGTAGAAGTGGTGGTTGGTGGAGGACCTCAGACATCACTGTGGATAAGATTAAAATATCTGGATGGTTTGTAAGGCTGAGAATGAAAGGGGACACGACTTTGTTTGACCCGGATACACACATCGCAATGTAAAGATGATATATTAATACTATGAAATAAATGCAAAAAATGATACTTCATATATTGAAAATTAGGATGTCCCAGATGGTAATGCCATAACATAAAATCAGTTTAAGCGTTAGAAAAATTCAAAGAAATAAAACTAGTCCTATAACCATCCATAGAAAAAGTCTCATCAATCAGGAAATAGAGTCCCCTATCGTGCCAGATAGTGCCAATCATCGTCCCCGAGCTCAGATCTTGAAACAAAACAATGTTGGGTGAGAAAACAGTCTGACAGTTCAGGTCTCTTGTAATTTTACTCATAGATAATAAGTCGTATGAAATTTTAGGAACATGCAACACATCACGCAGTATTAGACCCTCACAAGGAGAAAGATGTCATTTTCCTGCGACAGAGGCAAAGGAACAATCTACGATTCTAATATTTTCATTATCAGCACTCGAGTGGTATGATATAAAATGATTAGAAGAACCGGTTAGGTGATCTGTTGCTCCTGAATCCACAATCCAGGGCTTTTTACCATTAATGCTAATAAAACCGAAGGACTAAGCCATATGTGAGTGTGCAATAACACTGACCCTGATAGCACTTAAGTTACTTTGACCATCTGCTCGAGGTTGAGTATGGGCTTTGTCATTTGTCGATTCGCTCATCAGAGCCCGTCCAGGGCCAAACTTGTCCTGTGGCCGGCGTCGTTTGTAATTGGGAGGTTTCCCATGCAACTTCCAGCATTGTTCTTTTGTGTGCCAATGGCTTTTTGCAATGCTCACAAACAGGTGGAGGTTTCTTATCACTGTCAGATCTAGAGGATTTTGTGGCAAAAGCAGCAGCGTCAGTAGATGTGACTACTGGATTATTCATCGCACTAGATCTACGTATTTCAGAACAAACCTCCATAAGCGACGGTGTAAGATGTTGGCCCAATATCTTACTGCGAACACCTTCAAACTTCGGATTTAGCCCAGCCATAAAATTATACACTCGATTAGCTTCCTCAATTTTGGACTACTGAGTCTTGTCATGTGTACACTTCCAGATAATTTCACGACATAAGTCCATTTCATGCCATAACAGGGATAATTTATTGAAGTACGATGTACGTCCATAGCTCCTTGCTTGCATTCGTGGACTTGCTTGCATAAGGTATATAGGTGGGATGCATTCGGCTTCTTTGAATACAACTGTTGCACTGCATCCCAAATATCTTTGGCAGTCGCCATATAGAGCAACGACTTGCCTATTTGAGGTTTCATGCTACTCACCAGAATTGACCATAGCAATAAATCTTCTGCTCTCCAGATGCGTTCTTGGGGGTTACTAGGTTCAAGTTTTGGTATCTCCCCCCAGTTAGATATCTAAATTTTTGTCTCCATTCTAGAGCTATTCTGATGGATTGTGACCAGGAGAAATAATTTTGGCCTAAGCTTTTCTCCAATAATAATTCATGAAAAATGTCTCATTGTTCCAGACAACAAATTTTCAATAGATAAAGAATGGAAAGAATTTACCAGGTTCTCGGAATACAACTAAAGATTGAATGGCTCTGGTTGAGCACTTTGTGAGTTCGTGCCAAGAATCGTCCCAAGATCCGCGAGCTGTTGTTGAAGAAAAACAAATCGTTTTTGAATCTCACCAGGGAAAACACCATTCACGGCTGCCGGAGAACTCGCTGGAAAGGGGACGTGAGCCCGGCACTGCAGTCGGACAGGGCTGGACCATCAACCGGCGGTTGCTATTCAACAACGAAGCCACGACTGGTCTGGGCTGGGTGCGATCCTACGTGGCCGGGTGCAACCCAACCTGTCCGCGATCCTCCATGGCTGGGCGCGATCCGATCTGTCCTTCGACGAATTGGGTTGTCTGTCCGGTGACACTCATTTGTTGAAGAAGACGCGGTAAGGCAGCCTCTAGGTACTGTTGGACAGCTTCCTTAATCATGGCAGCCATCTCGGAGTTGGTCGTCAAAAGGAACTCATCAATGGTGGCTAGGGTTTCGTCGCCTTGCTCTGATACCATGATGAAAATAAAAGAGGAAGGAGAAGAGAAACACAAATAGTTCACATGGAAGACCTTAGAACCAGGGAGAAAAAACCACGATAGAGACTTGTTTTTTATTATCGAAGTGATACAAAAATACAAGAAGATTTCTCAAATAAATAGATAGATAGGAAGCCCTAGGCCCATAAGAAAATTACAAATAAGCCTCTAGGACAAACCAACCCTTTTCGACAAGTCGCTAAAAAGGGAGTGTTTAAGTGCTGCATTTGTGAGAAAAGATCAAGTTCATAATTTTGGTAATGTTCTCAAATAAGAAAATCCAACAAGAGGCAATACATGAAGCTGCTGCAAATTGATGCAACACATCGGAAATGACAAAATATAAATACCTAAACAAAGTACTAAAATTGTCTTTGTCCCCTTCACAAGTTAAGCACTCAGATTAGTAAGTCATAATGATAAATAAAATGTCATGTAGAAAGAAAAACGACATCATGTATGTATTGGTTCACCCTAAACTTGGGATTACATCGTATGTTTTGCAAGTGCAAGTTTTGCTATAATCACGATTACAAAGTACTTTACATTCACACTATAATTTCACTCTTCAAATAACCCAAGATGACTACTTGACTTCCAAATACCCAATTAAGTAGCTTGGAATTACACAAGAAAAGGAAATGGTAGAACCAACTAAGAATGGTGTTGCCAATTCAGTTTGCAACTCACCCATGACATCATATTGAATGGGATTTAAAATTATTGAACTACACAAGAACAAAACCTAGTAGAGGCTACAGAAAAATAGTCATAGGTCAATATGAATATATAGGCCACGAAACCTAGCTTAAAATGGGCACCAATTTTACGGAAAGGATAAAGTGAAATTTCCCTTCTTGTAATAGTGTCGCAACACTCTCTAAGTTGCCTATGTGCTATCATTTTAGGGAACACATTTTAATTCACTAGTTTTAGCTCTACAAATCCTAACAATCTCAATTAGAGACAACATGACAATCTTGCCTCCAACTGTAAAGAAAGCTAATCATATTGATGATCTCCAAGGTCTTACTCCCATCATATTAGTTAACTATGATCTTCTCGATAAACTTTAAGGTTAAAAAAAACACTTAAATCAACGAAGTAACAAAACACGCGACCATAAGAAAATAATTAGAAATCATTAGTGTTTGCCTCAAAGTATGAGCAAGCTACATAAATATGTCCCTGAATGCAAGAGATCACATTCATACACTCCAATTTCAGTTAAGTGATAACACTTGACATCATATTCCAGTTGAAACAACTGTTACTGAAGAAGATATATTTTATAGATGGCATAATATCTTAGCAAACTACCTTAGTCTTCCACTTTAATGTCTCACTTGCCTGGCGAGTTAACTCATTCAAACATCTAATTATTGGAGATTCACGACGACCATAAGAATGTTTACATATTGAAAAACTTTTTAATTAGTTAGATTTTGTTATTAGCATTGGGTTTTTTCATGCCAATCTCTTTTGTGAATGCTTGCGTCAAATTGATTATATTGGTCTCAATTGCAACATTGACCACATATATTGACATGCACAATTTTGATGGTCAGTGGTGTACATGGATTATGGATTGATTGAATTATGACATATTTTTTTATCAACAAAAAAATTCAGGTCGGTCAAGTTGGCAATCCAAATAACTCAAATATAGTCTTCAACACAATCTAATTCAACTCTCAAAATTTGGGTGGGGTTGTCGAGTTATTATTTATTTTCTTTTTAATTTAAATACTTACGACCAGGATGCTTGCACCTTCTATGGACAAGCCAAAGGAGGACCAATCGGAAAGGAAAAAAGACGAAAGCCCCAGAAAAAAGGACAAGAGGTTGATCCGTCCGGGTTCCATCTAAATCAACCAAATCAATGTTTCCTGGGACTTTGTGGAGCAAGTTCAACCATAAGGCACTCCATCAAGCAACTCTAGGTTGTATAGCCTTGTGGTGTAAGGCTGTGTAAATAACTGGACCTTACCACCGGGCTCAAAGGATCTCATTCTCCGTTATCGGATTGGCTCGTGCTGGAAATGCTAGCTCGACTTCCTATCCAGTCTGCCTTTGAAGCCTAGTTCCCATTTCCTTCGTGTAAGTTCAATTCCTGTTGTAATGCCAGCTTAAAGCTCTGTTCTATGCCCGCCCTCTGCCCATAAAGAGATGTGGTACCTTTCACTCTGCTTTGTAAAAAGTTTTTTGCAATGCCGAAAGGAGTGGAAAGTACCTGTTGCAAGCCTTCTCCAAGCAAGCCTGCTGTAAGCAGGGTATCCTATTCACGTGGGACACAAGCCAGGTTCTAGAGTAAAGAAGAGACTAAGGTAGTATAGTCGTTGATGTGGTAAATGTTGCTAGCCCTGCTGGGTAAATGGAGCATTACTTACTTCATTGCTTTTATGATTCCCTATAGGACTCATTCACATCCAGATCATGAATGTTTGGAATCCATATTATGCAAGGAGACATTGCTTTTGCTAATTCGAATTGAAGGGTGATATCAAATCGGTCTATTTCCGGTTTCAAACTATGAAATAAAAAAGAGTCTTAACAATAAGTCGACAACAGGTATCAAAATTATACAACAAGAAATAAGCAGAAATAGGTGCATAACGGTAAAAATGAGAATGAAATAGATAAGAATTTGGAATTCATACTTCATTTTTGGGTCCTCAGCCAATTCCCGACCGCTTCGCCACCTTAATATCAAGGAAGCCCTTGGACCTACTGGCTCTTATTCCCACCCAACAAAGAATGTAACTATTCCCATCCTCCCGAAGCAGGGGAAGATAGGTGACAATCTTCTTCTGTTTACAAGTCTTCTTGAAGAAGCCTTGACTCGTTTATCCGATTCCTTATCCACTCCTGACCGATGTAGAGAAAGTTCAGTCGAGGTATAAGCTCAGCAAAGTTGCATTGTGCTTTTTCTGGGGAACGTAAAGAGATTTAGTAGGTGATAAGTAGTTCCATAAGTGCAATGGAACAAGTTTCGATTGAGTTAATGATCAGTGGCTTGCTTGCCCCCCTTAAACAAAGGCAACATCACTTAGACTGCTAAAAAATGATGCAAGCAAAGTTCCTCAGTACTATGGGCCGAGCGTTTCATAAAGCAGTGCAATATTAATTACTGATTGCCACGCATGAAAGACGAGCAGAAAAACGATGAATTTGCCTTCCAAGCCCAGTCAACCACTTATGATGACTTCGCCCTTACCCATCTGTGCTGGAGCCTCTCGGCAAAGCTCTTGATTGATCAACGCGAGTGAACTGGCTTGATCCACCCACCCCTATTGCAAGGATTCGGCACCTCTACTTGATGCTTAACGCCCGCGCTTCGGTAATGCAAATTGCAGTTACCAAAAGTTTCTTTAACCATGTCCGAAAATCGATCAAACCCGGGAATCGAATCCGCTCCTGCAGTGGAAATGTTATCGCCCTTGTCCTGGAAAAAAAGAGAAAAATGCCATTAGCTTATTCGCCTTTGTCTCAGTCCAACATTTACCTTCCCGCCGAGTAAGAAAATTGGCTTCCTTTGTCTCACGCATGTGGCAAGCAAGAAAAACGTATTCGCCATAATTACGATATCCTTTGCTGATGCTGATAGTACTACTAGCTCTTGACTTAAAGGGCAGTAAGTGGCTCACCAATTTCGGGTGTACGCGTCCCGTAGTCTAACTGGTATTCATGTCTTCTATAGCAGTATGGTATATGTAACGTTGTTGGTTCCAGGTTGCTTAGAACTGTCAGGTTGCTAGACTTTCGAGTAATATATGCAGAAAGCACCGGCAATGGTGTCCTCAAGGGAGGAACTATGGCAGGAGTGGACTGGATCTCGGTCTGAGAGACTCAGTCTGATCATCTCGTTGAAGGGTTTCAGAGCTTAGTCTGTAGCTACGGGGTTTGCTATGACTTTTGACTACCGTCCGACCGTGATTGAGGCTAGGAAGCCTAATGGTCTCATTTCACAGACCATGCTTGGAATTCTTCTTCCTTAGTTAGTACTTTAGAGAAAGCAGATGCTAACACAACCGAATAAGGAGAGGTTTGAGGCGGAAGAACTCAGAAAAGCTAGCTTGCCCCTAGATCGACATAAAAGGGAGTTTATTACGGATACCAACCCTTTTTTTTATACTAATCCTCCCTAGTAGGGCTTGTAAAAGCATTTGGGAAGGGAAAAGACTGAAGGATTATGAAATTCCCTCACACTCGTGGCACTATGAAAGGCATCTAGGAAGAGCAGATACCTTATTCAAACCTGTAGGTATAGGAAGAGAACTTGTTTAGAATGAGTCTCAGGCTGACGAATGAGGTTTAAGCGCGTGCAAGCTTTTCTCGTCGGTCAATCAACCGGAACAAGCTGGGCCTTCCAATGCCGTACCCGCCCCCCAACCCGCCGCTACCCCAACACTTTTTCACTCTTTCATATACTAGGGGATTTCACTTGGAAAAGAAAATGTTCCATACTAAAGGATTCGGTTCTTTCCGCTCTCCCTTAGTGTCTTTCCACTTCCGTCGTTCGGGAACAAACACTTCGCCCAATTCTTTTGAATCCCGGCCCCACTAACCAATTAATTAGGGTAGTGGCACATTAAGTAACTTCACAACATTACTTAATGAAAATCCCAACATATGCCGTTCTCTTGCAGTATGTCTTTGTGTATCCTTTTGTTGATACATTCCACCTTTCGAGTGAAATGCCAAGCCCTTTCTCTATTCAAGCAAAAAGTATGCGCTCAAAATACCTCCGTCACCCCAACCCACCTTGTTTGTGTACTGGAACTGCTACCACTTCCTTAGAACAGCACTAACTTACCGCTCTCTACTATAATCCAATAGCTCCATAATAAAAAAATAGCTATGAATTACACACACGCAAGTAGTGGCTCGTACTATTATTTAGTATTTTCTTTGATTTCATTTTAGAAATAATTTGAAAATAAAACAGCAAGTACAAAAATGAGCGACCAGCTTTAAGAACTCCTTCTCTATCGTTCGAGTGTATCCCTATTTTCTTATCCAGATGTAAACGAGCAAGGTTCAGGCACTTTCCTTTAACATAGGAGAACAACCTATCCATCAGAACATAATATAGGAAAGTCTTCCCTCTCGGTCAAGCTGCTTTGCTCCTTCTTCTAACCTGGCTGCTTCTCGCTCACCAAAGCTACAGATCGGTAAGAAGACTAGCTTAGCTTTCCCTTTGTTCACTCCTTAAGCAAGATCCCCCATAAAGAAAAGAGTCCGAGTGGGATGGCGCACGACGCCCTCAAAGAAAGAATCTTTCCGGATATTTTCAAAACTCAAAAGAAGAACTAAAGCCCTGATCACGGATCAAGATGCAAAAACAGAATGACAAATAGAAGAAGCCAACCTAGAAAGAAAGAGAAAAAGAGGGTCTCTTTCTTCCTTCTCCTATTCCTGTCCTTCCTGCTGCTGTTGATGGAGAAGCATTGAGCAAGGCAAGGAGTCAAGACATTGTTAGCTAAAATCTCTGCCCTTAGTATCTTCCTCCGCTCTGCTATTTTATCTACAACACATTTCTAATAACCAAAATCTCATAAAACTCAATTCTATCTAATAATTAAAATCTCATAAAACTCAATTCTTACCTACCAAATATCTATAATATCTATTACAAATTTTATAAAAAAACAAACATTTTTAAAAGAAAAATATAAAGAATTCACAAATTTATCAATTCTAAAATATATATATATAATTCGAGTTGGGTTGGATCAATCCAATTTTTTTTATTCAACCCCATACCCACCTCGCCTAATAAAAATAGAAAAAAATTCAACCCAATCCAACAAAAAAAAAAAAAACAAATCCAACTCAATTCAACCCCTATAATTTGATTGAATAGTTCGGATTATTTGGGTTGGTGGGTCATTTAGACACTCTAATAGTCATTGTCTCCATTTAACACCCTTATAGTTAGTTTTTAAATGTCTTGTGAAGTTTCTCGTAGGTTATATAATTTATGACATATGTCTTCAAAATACAAATGTTATTCCTATCAAACTTAGTGAACCATTGAAACTTAATGGTTCTACAAATCCAATAACTAATAGCCTTGATACCACATGTCGAGAATAAAAAGATAGAGACAATAAAATGACATAACCACATTTAGCAAAAAGTGTTCCAATATACTCAAGCAAAGTATATAAAAATTGTAATTTTTTTCTTCACATTTTAAAATGTCAAGTAAGAAAATCACAACGACAAATAGAAACAGGTAGAAGCAGAGAAAATAACGCTAAATATATATTGGTTATCCTCAAACTTGAGGATACGTTCAATTTTTTGTAACGATAGGTCTACTACAATGGAAATAGAAATAGCTACCATATTTACACCACAACATTAGCTTCTTCAACTTTCAAGCACTGTGATCCAATTATTGATGATCAACAAAGAAAGAAACTATTAATCCAACGACAAATAATTACCAATATAATTTGCAACTCACTTGACTTTCATTTACGTTTGTATGTTGAATAACACTTAAAAAGGGATTGATCTACGTAAGAAAAATTGAAGAAATGTTTTTTAAAAAACCAATATCAGTATTTATTTTAGTCTCAAAACATATAGCTTAAAAACACACATTTTTAAATGAATGAGATTGTGCTACTAAATATATATTTGTATGTGTATCTTCAAAGGGGCATCAATATTGACATCGTAACGTCGAGACACTCGAGAAAGAATCGCAGTGAAATTTTTCGTTCTTGCAATAGTGCCACAACACTCTCTATCATCTACTCTATCCTCTTAGCTAGTACAATTTGCTTCATAGTTTTGGCTTCACATATCATAAACATTATTCAACAATTTATTCTCATATTTGATATTGACTATTGAACTAGTATCAATCGGTCACTCTCACCAACTCGATCAAAGTTTAGGAATATTTTTTTTTTTTTACAATTTACCATCTTCTAAACATATTCTCGAAAACTCTTCTACTAAAATGGCCGATCTATCATGGACCACCTATGGCCTATTCTTAGAAACTTTTCGTTTGAAAAGGTAAATTTTTCTTTGAATTGACCAGTCCAATCCATGTCCATGGCAAGTATCGTGCATCCAGTTTTGCTTTTTATAGAATACGCGCGTCGGTGGCCAATTCGTTATCCTAAATTCAACTGCTAGAGCGAGATTGAGGGCGAGCGAGCAGGAATGGCGTAAGGAACAGGGTAGGTTCTCTCAATTGCAGAAACATTTTTCATTTGCGACATCGATTAATCCTTAATTTGTTAACTCCATGAAATATTAGAACATCCCATATTCGGTAGCGAACAGGGTTCCGGTCAATTCGTAACTTTGATCTTAAAACATGCAGGTCATTCTTTCCTGATTTGAGAACGATTGAGCGACTTTTTGGATCGGTTGGCTGGTGAAGGCTCCTTATCTTCCTTTCATCCAAAGGGTAATTTCGATTTTCCTAAATTGGATTGTGTTGTCATATATTCATAATTTGTTTTGACAAGCATCGATGTTTTGAGAAGGTTATGTAAGATAATGAAGATGCTTAATGAATTAAAAGCAGTTTTTTCAAATCTTTATGATGTTTGTGTTTGGCTATATCAGAAAGAAACGTATATTAGTTGAAAGTGTTGCTTCTTATGTTCTTGATCGAGTTTTGAAACTGATGAATTCGAGAGAATTATAAGTACATTCAATTTGTTGACTATATTTGATTTCGAATCTGAATATAATCCTCCTTCAGATTTACTCCAAGACTATTAAAGGGCTGGTCCTCTGAGGGCTGGCTTCCATTGTTCAATCACGGCTTTAAGGCAAGAGTCTTGTGTCAAAATTGGAAGGGACAAAGAATACATGCAAGCTTTCCCTAAGTTCTTGATTGCATCCCCTTCATTTCACGGTGGGCGTGGTGCCTTGCCCTCTGCTGGTGGGCACCCAGCAGATCTTACCTTCCTTGCTGGTGGTGGTTACTAAGACAAGCATTTGACTGAACGGCATTCCTTGTCACTGGATTGTCCCGAGAAGTTAATATACTGCATACAGTTTGTTAGTTTGTAATCACCACTAAACATCACACTGAAGAATGGTCCAAGTGAAGCAGGTCGAGGATGAGAACATGTGTTCAAAATATACAGCAGATGAGTATTTAAAAACTCAGAAGTCATGCATCAAAGGTTAGTGTTTTTTTTCCTTGCCTAACCAAGAATATTATCTTTTCTGGTACTACAATTTCGAGCTCTTTGATATTTTCCCCCCGTACATTCATGATCCCTATTGTGAAAGTTGAAAACTATTATCGTTCACGTTCGGCTCACGTTGATAGTTACAGAAAAGCTCTCCTTTGGGCTGAAACTGAAAAAGTGGGTAATTTCTAAAACTCTTTGGGTAAGGAGCTTTGTCTTGATGTGTGGAAGCACACCAGATTCTCCACCTTCCTATCTCCCTTTTCCTATCTTATAAAATTATCTATTTCCAAAATTTCTTCAAGTGTTGCAAAAAATTGTGTTTGAATGAGCAGCCTTAGCTTTGCAACTTAAGCTCAATCAACGCTGTTAGAGAAAATCCCTAGTAGTTATAGAGACACTCCGTCTATTGTTGGAGGACATAAGCTGTCTTTTGCAATTATTTGTAATGGCTGCCCTGATTAGATGGTGGTTGTATTTTTGTGATTTAATTAGTAGTAGGTACTTGGCAAACTGCATGTCATTTGTAGGCACTACCAATGGGGAGTTGTCTTCATTAGAATTTCAGGGATGATCTCTTGTTTTATGTTAGGTGCTCTAATACGACTGTCTGTTTAGTGTATTTAACTGTCAACCTTGACTGATAACCAAGATTACTAAGTTCAACTCTGTTATTATTTTTTAGGATTTTTTTCATTGCTAATATAACACCAAGAATTAAATTGGTTTTTATCTTATTAACCTTATGTGAAGCCTATTGATAATAAAAAGTAGTTTTCAGGTATTAGATTACCCCTTTATCAATTTGGTAAACATTCTCCCTTGAATGATATTTCCTTCAAAATGCTTAAAATGCCTTCATGCGACCCTCTGGAAGAACAAACCCTATTGGAGTCTCTACTTCTTGCCAAGGTACGCTACTATGCTTTAAAATCTAAACAGACTTTTTATTTCTTGGTGTTCTGAACGTCTGTATAATGGTCTTTCCACATTGCAGTGGGAAGAGAGATTGTCTGAAGGTCTTTTTAGATATGACGTGACTCTTTCTGAAATTAAGGTGGTGTATACTGCGCTTTCTCTAATTAAACCTCATTTTGCTCACTGTTGGAATCAACCGCTTTCTAGCCCTCCAAAATGTAGAGAAAGGGAAAGACTGCTGAGACCTATGGGTTTTAACATTTTTTAATATTTTTGCAGGTAATAGTGGGCAGGAGAAAGTTCCTTGCTCAGCTGAATGAAAGCTGGACGGACACTTCTCTGTTACAATATGAAGAGAAAAGAAAATGCGATCATGGAATTTTATTTCAGACTAATTGGTTGAAATGCCACGAGGAATTGCTCTGTTGCATTTCAAGTGGCGAAAATACTGAATCCAAGCTTATTTCTGCTGCTCTAGTGCCCAGTAGTTCCATCCTGGTTCTTATCAATGTATGGCTCAAACTTGGATTTTCATTGCACTTTTTATTTTTTGTTTTTTAAATAATAATAGTAATAATAAAATCCCTGGATCCTTTGGTTTGTTAGATCTAGATTAAGTTTTTCATGCTTGCAGCATCGACTTTGTAATGATGGCAAATCATATTAAGAACCCCCTTTTCCTTTTTCTTCTTACTATTTTGCAATTTTCATAGCATTGTTTCATCATTCTCTTCTCTTAAAAAGTATTGGATGAAGTTAAGTTCTTAAACTGTAGAAAGCAACTAAGGAATTGGCGTCCTTTTCTGGTGCAATTTTATCGTCATATCCTTTATGAATTATCCCTTGACTCTCTACAAGATGCAGAGTGCTTGATATTCATTCTAATGTTTGTCTGATCGGTTATTTTCTTGTTCTGATATTGTTTCTTCAAGATATGCATAAGATATACCCTCTCTCTCCTTTTTCCAGGCAACTCCTGTGGAGTATGGCCATGTCTTCTTGTTGCCCTGTGGTGTCAACGGTCCACTTCAGTTCCTGGATGATAGGTCTTTGGAAATGCTTTTGAGGATTGCTGTTGAAATGAATAATTTCTCTCTCTGCCTATTCTATGAGTTTTCTACTCCCAGGACTGCATGTTTATATTTTCAGGTGAGAAGCTGCAGATTTATGGTTGTTGCTATTATGTTTGATAGGATTGTCTTATTTTATTTTATTTATTATTATTATTATTTTAATAGAAACAACTACTTTCAAAAAACACAGGCATATAAAAAACCAAGCCCACATCCACTAAAGAAAAGGGGTACCAACTAAGTAAAATGTTGCCTATAGAATAATTACAAAATAACTTTGAAGTCGAAGCCCAAAGATAAATACTGACATAGTAACAGCCAAGGTGCTCTGAGTCCCATGATCAAAGATTTAGAAATCCAAGATTTTACCATCACTTGTAATTTTACGGAAAGTCTAAAACTGGAAGTGCATCAACTACTACGGGGATACCGCTATAAATGCTTAAGTGGATATCCAACGCTGAAAACTGGCCTTATGGTTTGCTATTTGGTGTTTTGATGGATAGGAATTCGTGTATGTTGTCACCCCAATGATATGCAATAATCTTACATCACCCCATGCATTAAACTAAGACCGTTATATGAGTCAATTTTTTCCCTGTTTTATCCATTTTGAAAATTATTGCAAATACATAAGGTTTTCCCCTTCCAATGTTACAGGCATTGTTCTTTTCCAGCCTTTTACCTGTGGAGGCCATGACTGCTGATACCTTCTTTAGTGATAGCTTGGGGGGAATTTATGTTTCTACTATCACAGGTTACCCTGTTAAGGCCCTCATATTCGAGACTAGCTGCAACTTGAAGAAAATGGGGCAGGTTATCGCCGAGGTTCTTGCTCATTTACAGGAGAAATGCATTCTGTATAATTTGCTGATTCGTGATTGTGGCAAAAAGATTTTCTTATTTCTTCAGGTGAAACGTTTCTTTGTGCTTCTCATGCATAGTATAGAATTGCTTCATTAAACAGAAAATTTTTTAGACCTTGTTGCAAAGGTTTACCGTAGTGCTCTTTGGTACAGAGCTATAGTAATAGCCATTAGTATCCTATCTTGGCCGTTGAATGAAAATGGAGCCAAGACTAGGTTCACATTCTTTCTGGGGATTGTGATTAGTGACCTCAGTAGTTGGTACTGGTTCTTTTCATTATTGGAAAATAAACAATGAAAAATTGGAGTCAGTCTTCGTGGCTGTAAATTTATATCCTTGATTTGAAAAATTATATACATTTTTGTCTTGGAGAACATTGTAATAACTATTGTCATATCTTAGTCTCGAATTCTGTTACAAATAATTAAGGATCCTTTTTTTTATTTTATTTTTTAACGAAGGCTGAGAAAAATGAAAAAAAAATTCCATATTCAACATTTTGCTTTCCAATCTGGTGCATATTATATCCGACATGCATGCATCTGTAGTGTCAGGCAAAAGGCTTGAGTTGGATGGTTTGGCTTTAGTGGATGCAAAATAAGGAATTTGCAGATTGGATATCTTATAGAACTATATTCCATAGCTTTTCACTTTCCCTCTATGATTACAATTCTTTGTTACGATTTATAAAATCTTTCTTTTGTTAAAAGAAGTTTATAACCATCCACCTCCCAGCCAAAGTGAGCTTAGCTTAGTGGTATTGACATACACTTCGATCCAAGAGGTCGGAGGTTCAATTCTCCACCCCACAATTGTTGTACTCAAAAATAACCATCCACCTCCTAAAGACAATCATTGTGGTTACGATTCTGATGAAGATTTAGATGTTTGAGAATGGTGAAAATGTTCCAGCCGAATTGTGAACTATAATTCTTGCCAAGTTCTCTGCTTTGATTGAAAAATGTGGTTTTCAGATGAAATCAATTATTCCTTCTCGTTCTCCTTCAGTTAAAGCATAGCCAGGTTTTTTTGTTCAGGAATTGAACTAATTTTGTGGATTTCTTGTGTTTATGTGCCTAAGACTTACTGTTTTGCCCTTATGAATTTGCGTTGTTCTCTAATTAGTTGTAAACTTGGAAGTGTCAGTTTAGAAGTTGTTTTGTTCTGTGGTTTGATGCTTACACTTCCGGCTGTTTTGGACTTCTTACCTCATCTACTCGTTGGACTTCTGTTGTCTTTGGCTTTATAGCTTATGTGCTCTCTAGTTTTGGTTTCCTTTCTGGAGCCGGTTTGTTAGGTTTTAAGTATTTGTTTTTTTGATGTCCTCTTCTTTGCATCTCAATTGTATTTCTTCTCCTTTTGTTTTGTTTTTTTTCCCCCAATTTATCTATTCTCTTGAAGGTTATTGTTCTTTAAAAAAAAAAAAAAAAAAAACTTGTCATCTTTCTTTACCAAAATATTTAAATCAAGATGAAGAGCCTCTCCCTTGACTTTAACTAGTCAAGGTATCTTAATTCATCTAGCATATTGTCATATTGGATAAAAATACATTAGACTCCATTTTGTTTAATCTATTATAAAACTTGGTTCAGTGATTATTATTTTATTCTTATGTAAATTTGCATTCTTTTTATTAGATAATATTAGGATTACTATGCATAAGCAAACTTCTTTGTCTTTCGCTGATACCAATCCTTTTCCAAGCTTTATTCGTCCCCGTTTAAGGAATTAATTGTTGTTATGCTGTCAATTGATGGATACAGCCACAAGTGTCGGACAAATCTTCCATTCTTTCACCTTGGGAATGTTGGGGTTACTTCTTGTTCAAATCAAGGTCTGAATTTGATCAGGCAACTGAAAACGCCCTGCTTGGTCGGCTTGCTGCCGCTTCACTGGATGATGCAGAATTTCAGGGCGTGAAGCAATTCTGCTGCGATGTTGCAAGTAAAGTTGCTTTCTGATTCTCTGCTACTTTGTAAGCAATTGTGAAATGCTTTTGAACTTCTGTGTGTATGCACTCGGTTGAAATTTTTTTTGTCTTTTTTTTTGGGAAACTTTTTTGTCAGTTAAAATTTTCTTTTTGTCAATTGAACTTAAGAGAGTTACACATGCTGAATACTGTACTGGGTAGTTCTATATGTTACTTGGATGTAATAGTAATGACATCTATATGGTCGTGTACTGATAAATATACATACTGTGGTGTGCAATTGTGTCTCTGCTTTTTCTTTGGATTTTGATAATTAAGGTTATACACACTAGTCCACCTATAAGCATGATAGAAAGACATTTTCATTGATATTTCTATATTTATATAATTTGATATCGACATGACGGATGAAAAACGAAATCTACGACATTAATATATATTTGTTTTGCACAGAATTAATACTCATTAATTCTAGGATACATTATAGAAACTGCCCCTCAACCTTATACAAAAATATGAATTTTGGTAGAGCGCTTATGCCTTGTGGGTTTATCCAATTAGATTTAATATGTATTATTTTCTTATAATTTTGATACTTTATGTCGATTTCTTTTTAAAATTATAACATACATACTTGAGAGAGAGATTTTTCAAGGAAAATTGACAAAAATGACTTATTGGGATTTGACTTTGTATTTTTGACATCTTTTGAAAAACAATTTTTTTTCCCTTTCAGGATGAAAATGATGTAAGCATTATACTCCTTTATTAAATTCTCACTTTTTAAATTCAACAACCAAATTCTCACCAAATTAATTTTTTAACTTACCAAATTAATTGTTTTACAACCCACAAACAAAAAAGTTCTATACACAAAAAATTCTCTACCAAATTAATTATTTTACAACCCACAATAATTACTCTTATACCCTCCATGAACCCACTCACGAATTGAGTATATTTTGCATGAACCTGGTTGGGAATGACGTCTATTTGCATGAATCTGGTTGAAAATTGAGTATATTTTGCATGTTTTACATAACACAAACTACTTAACAAAAAAACATATTAAGCCAATTATATAATTTCATCACTTGAACCATTAATTACATAAAATTTTACAAATTTCTAAAACAATGCTCTATTTGTCCAAATCTAAATGGTATATTGTCTACAAAAATATGTCAATCTTGTGTTATGGTGTCCATTTGGACCCGCTTACATCGTATTCGAAAAACACGCGAACATACCACAATTAGCACCCTCACGTTGTTGAGACACGAAAGCATCTCAATGTAGACTCCATCGATGCACTAAAAGATTATTAGGTTCCATTACCGCACCAACAAGGAGCAAACCAGGAAAATTTCACACACTAATCTCATTTCAAGTTCCAAGTCTGCATTCAAATGTAATCCAATTAATGAATCAAACATGATAAATTCTTTGACCTGAAAGTCTGCATAAACAAACGTCCAATGAATCCCAGAAAGGCTAAGAGGCATGTACACAACATCAACGTTGCTCCTGGTCGGTGTGTTGACCCTTGATGTACAATACGTTTGTCGCCTTACTTCAATTGATAGTATGTTGATCATGTCTTAGAAAGTTCTTGACCAATGAGAAAAGCAAACAATGTTGAGTGTAGGAATTAATAACAAACTGACCATGTGGTCAGTATAGGAATTAATAACAAACGGACCATGTGGTTAGTATAGGAATTAATATATATAACATATCGTCACTACAATATCAACTACGAAAAATTTTCGACAACACAAGTCCGGTTGGACTTGCATTTTCTTTTTTATGACAATGTTGAGTGTTTAATTAAATAGGGACACTCATACACCAATGAGAAGCTTCGTTAAAGGTTCTATACCTCGCCATTCATTCATTTAGAAGATGTTAATAGACTATTTAACTATCTTTATCCATTTGAGCATATGCGTTTCTCTATATCGTTGCAGCAGAATCTATGTTGTCCATCTACTTCTGAAATTTTATATTCACATCTTCAGGTATGTCAATGATGAGATTGTACTTCTGTTGCACTTTTTGTCTCTTCCCATTGTTTCTTGTGTCTTTCCACGTTGTTAATTTTCAAGAAATTTTCCTCCTTCGTCCTCCACGACCGTTTATTAGATTTATATTTCCTATGTCTTGGAAACTTATATATCGATAACCTACACAGTAAATGCGAGAACAAATTTATCTGAGAATCACTACACTTTTATGTCAATCATAGTGTTATTTGACCAAAGAAATGAAGAAGTGGGAGAACAATAGTAAGTTAAAAATAAAATTTCAATTACTAATAAAACTTCAAATATTACTGAGATATGAGTACAACAATAGAAAGACAACGACAACAGGAATGATACCAATAGGCAGAAATGACAACAAGAATTACTCCAAATTTTTGTTCGAGAACTTCTCAATGAGATTCATACCTCGTCCTTTCAGCCATCATTGCCCGACCTTTCATCTATAACATCCATTGCATCGTCACCTGGAACTACAGGTTCACTCGTACTTACACTCCATGAGAATGACCATCTCTATCACCATCCGTTATCACACCATGATCACTCGTATCTTCATGGTCCCCACCATCCGAATGACCATCCAGTCCAATATATCTAGTGGAGTCAACGAATTTTCCCTGCATGCATAGGTATTAGATAGGATAAATTGCATATGACGGGAATAGAAAATAAGTACAACAATGATATATCCTTACCTTGGATAGTCGTCGCAAGTACTTCTTAATGCTCTTTAGGTCATGTTCCATACTTTCCACGCGAAGATCAAGACCTTTGATTAACTTAATCAACTTGTGACACTTCTTCCCCTTTTTTGTTATCTTCCCATGATGCCTTTGTTCATTATCATTGTGATCAACCTCCTTAGTGTTCGAAGACTTGACATCGTCGAAAGATTTTATGAGTGGAGATGGTTCCAGTGGTGCAGGTGGAGGCATAAACTGAATATCTTCCTCAGATGGGATGAGTTACAATGTGATTCTTGCCTGCAAAAGATTATAATCATAAATTAATGCTAACTTTATAATCATGAACAAATAACTTAAAAAGCTATAATCATGAATAAATGCTAACTCTAGAAGCTTAAAAAGGAATATACTGCATCTAATCCAAAGGCTTCATCTCTAATCACTTTATATGAAGGAAAATGTGAGTATGACCATCTCAAAATGCGTGGTATGGTATTGTCGTTCAATCTATATGCAATGCGACCGGGTAATGATGAAACAGTTTCGTATGCCCATACCTATATGAAATATAATTGTTTATTAGTGGTGTACTTAAATGAATATTCATTATAATGAATGAAGTAAATTACTTGAAAAACATGGGAAAACCCGTAAAGACTATAGATCTGTTGTTTTCCATCTGTATTTCCCTTATATGCCTATGCTTTATCTCTCAATCCTCATTTGAATTGTTTAATTATACTTAAAAATATTTTTGCTCTAATCCTCATTACAAAATCTATTCCAATAATCTATAATTACTAAATTTTCAAAATTTATTTGTTTTTCCTCTCTTTACCAATCATAGCAAACTCAATAAAATAAAAAAGGGCAATTTTAACTGCGTCATCATCGTTCTTGAATTCAAGGGATGAAAAAATGGAGTCCAACTCATATGCCTTCATACACTCATTGTCATTTAAATACTTAGCTCCGAGTCTAAAACAAGATTTTCACCCCTCACAGTTCTCGTTTGATGTTTTAGTTCTGTAATAAAGTTAAACTCTTTTTGGCTAAATGATACCTCATTCCTAGAAGATTAAAACTAATAATATCTCTCCTAGACTCTTCCATCTCTCGAAGAAAAATTTAGTGAATCAATGCTCCATTGAAGATGATGTTTGTGTCAAGGAGAGGACCAAAACATGTTTGTCAAAACATGGCTAATTGTGTTGGAGTCAGTTTCTTCTTAATTTTAGAGATGACTAATGACATCTCTAAAATTAAAACTAATGACATCTCTCCTAGGCTCTTCCACCTCTCGAAGAAAAATTTAGTGAATCAGTGGTCCATTGAAGATGATGTTTGTGTCAAGGAGAGGACCAAAACATGTTTGTCAAAACATAGCTAATTGTGTTAGAGTCAGTTTTTTCTTAATTTTAGAGGTGACTTTTCTTATATGGGAACAACTTGAAAGGGCTGTAGGAATTAGGATGAATCTTCGTTTCCAATTCCATTATAACCTTCATTTTTTTTCATCAAATAGATAAATTAAAAGTCAACATAACAAATTGAGTCAGACTATAAAAAAAAATTTAAGACTAGCCGGGCCTGGTTGGGTAAAGGATTGGGCCAAAATCCAGAATCAAATGGAATGAAATATGCCTGCTCAAGTATGGGACCAGGCCAAAAAATCTTTTCCTACCTTTAGTAAATTTGAGGGGTTCAAAAATATATTCTTTTAAAAAAGGGTCATTTTTTCTAAAGGAAAACTTCTAAAAGGTTAAAACTATCAATTTTCTAATTTTTAATTAATCATAAAGTAACTGATTTGCATGATAGGATAAAGACAACAAAAAATGGGTAAAAATTCAAATTTTGCATCTCCATACAATCCCAAAAGGCATCCTGTGAAAGTTACTTCTGAGAGACAATATAAGAAAGGTTTAATAAACCAACTCTTAAAAAGAACCAGTGGTTAGCCGTTGAAGACGAAAACTTAAAAAATCAGCTAGGATTTTATAAGGTTATTCCAAAATGAAAATGATCTAAGGATCACCTGAGAATTTACTAAATTAAGCAATATTGATAGCTGCACACTCGACCTAAAACTCAAGAGATGCACATCTTGAGAGTAGAGCATTCGTAAGTCCAGAAATGGACATGTCAAAAGACGAACAAATGTACATACTGCATCATTGTATGCAGAATGACGGAACAATAACAAATATACTCCCAAATTGGGATCTTCACCCAATATCTAATAATTAGCCTCAAAATCTTAACATGGGAGTAGGGGACTAATGTTATGAGTAATTATGGATCGGTAAAAAATGAAGATAAAGGTAAAACCAAGAGAGTTACCTATGTTGGGGTTGGTCCCTAAATTTCGTGGTTCTCATATTTTGTAAATTGTATACAAATTATTTATTTAACAAAATAAGGTGTTATTTTATTTAACATTTAGTGCATTAACTTAATTTAATAAACTAAGATCCGAAGTTATTTTATGTAACTTAAACATGTATGTAGTTGATATACAGGTGGATCGTGATTGACATACATGTGGATCATGTTTAATTAAATAACCTAAATGGAGGATTGTAATAATCGATGATCTTCGTTTTGTCCTAATGGAGATTGTCCTCCCATTCCTGCTTAAAATGCTCCTTGAAACGTTCGAGAGGCACATGAGCGTAGGACAAAGGCGAACGAGAAGGCCTGAGCGTATATCTTGGCTATTCTTACTGCAATCTTGGCCAAGAAGCATGAGTCCATGCTCACAACTCGTGAGATCATGGAGTCTCTGAGGGGAATGTTCAGAGAACCGTCCACACAACTCAAGCACGAAGCTCTTAAAGAAATCTTCAATGCTCGTTTGCAAGAAGGGGTATCTGTTCGAGAACATGTTCTCAACATAATGGTCCACTTCAATGTGGCAGAGATGAATGGGTCTATCATCGATGAAGCCAGTCAGGTTAGCTTTATATTGACATCTTTACTTGAAAGTTTCCTCCATTTTTATAGCAATGATGTTATGAACAAGATTGACTACAACCTGACTACTCTGCTCAACGAACTGCAGACTTTTCAGTCCCTGCATAAAAATAAGGACCAGAAAGGTGAGGCAAATGCTGCTTCATCTATTATGAAGTTTCACAGAGGTTCAACCTCTGGAACTAAGTTAGTTTGTACCTTCTTCCTTCGGTACCAAAAAGTGGAAAAAGAAGAGAGGTGGGAAAGGGAAAGCTAACTCTCCAGTTGCTGCACAAGGAGGCAGAAGGCCACCCAAGGCTGTAAAGAGAATTTGTTTCCATTGCAATTAGAATGGTCATTGGAAAAGGAACTGCCTAAATACTTAGCATAAAAGAAGAAGGTCAAACGAGGTAAATGTGATTTACTTGTTCTGAAAACCTGCTTAGTGGAGAATGATGATTCTACCTAGATTATTGACTCTAAGGCCATTAATCACGTTTGTTCTTCATCAAAGAATTAGTTCTTGGCGACAACTAGAAGCTGATGAGATAACGATGCAGGTTGGAACTAGACATGTCATCTCGGCTGTGGCAGTGGGATGAATCTAGTTAACTTTACAGAATAAATTTCTTGTATTAGATAATGTTTATGTGATTCCTGATTTGAAAAGGAACCTTATTTCTGTAAAGTGTTTGTTATAACAATCTTATGTAATCAACTTTTTTGTTAATAAAGTGTTTATTTCCAAAAATGACGTTGATATTTGCTCTGCAAACCTAGAAAATGATCTTTATGTGCTAAGACCGTTAGCTACTAAGGCCCTCCATAACATTGAAATGTTTAAGACCACAGTAACTTAAAATAAAAGACTTAAAATTTCACCAAAACAAAATGTCCAACTTTGGCACCTAAGATTAGGTCACATAAATCTCAATAGGATTGAGAGGTTAGTAAAGAACGGACTTCTAGGTGAGTTAGAAGAAAATTCTTTGCCAGTATGTGAGTCAGGCCTTGAAGGCAAAATGATAAAAAGACCTTTTACTGGAAAAGTTCATAGGGCTAAAGAACCTCTCGAGCTCGTATATTCAGATCTTTGTGATTCGATGAATGTCAAGGTTAGAGGAGGTTATGAATATTTCATCACTTTTACTGATATTTATTCCATTACTTAATGCAACATAAGTCTGAGTCTTTTGAAAAGTTCAAAGAATTCAAGGTTGAAGTTGAAAATGCATTAAACAAAATGATTAAAACATTTCGATCTGATCAAAGTGGAGAGTTTATGGATCTATCTTTCCAAAACTATTTGATAGAACATGAAATGTATCCTAACTCCCAGTTTCTGGTACATCTCAGCAGAATGGTGTATCAGAAAGAAGAAATCAAACCTTGTTGGACATGATTCGGTCTATGATGAGTTACACTTCCTTACCTGACTCGTTTTAGGGTTATGCAGTAGAGACTGTAACGTATATCCTAAACTGCATTTCATCCAAGACTATTGCTAGAACACCTTTGAAATTATGGAATGGTCGTAAAGTTAGTTTACCTCATTTCAGAATTTGGGGTTGCCCAGCACACGTGCTTGAGGCTAATCCTAAGAAATTGGAACCACGTTCAAGATTATACCTATTTGTAGGATACCTCAAAGGAATGAGAGATGGTCTTTTCTTTGATCCAAAAGATAAAAAGGTATTTATGTTAAGAAACATTACTTTTTTAGAAGAAAACCACATAAAGGAGCACAAGCCATGTAGCAAAATCGCGTTGAATGAAAATTTCTAAGAAATTATTGAATCTTCAACAAGAGTTGTTGAAGAACCCATTACCTCCACAAGAGTTGTTGAAATAGGATCATCTAGTAGGTCAAATCCACCTCAAGTGTTGAGGGAACCTCGACATAGTGGGAGGGTTGCAAAACCCCCTATTCACTATATGAGTTTAACAGAAATCTTAGCTATGATAGCTGATGGTGAAGTTGAGGATCCATTGTCTTACAAGAAGGCAATGGAGGATGCTGATAGAGATGATTGAATCAAAGCAATGGATCTCGAAATGGAGTCTATGTACTTCAATTTAGTATGGGATCTTGTAGATCAACCTGATGGAGTTAAACCTATAAGTTGCAAATGGATCTACAAGAAGAAATGGGATGCTGATGGGAAGGTACAAATCTTCAAGGCTAGATTAGTGGCAAAGGGTTATACGCAAGTTGAGGGAGTCGACTATGAGGAAACTTTCTCACCTGTTGCCATGTTCAAATCTATGCGGATACTCTTGTCCATTGCTTCATATTATGACTATGAGATTTGGCAAATAGACGTCAAGATTGCCTTTCTGAATGGCAATCTTGAGGAGACCATTTACATGGTGCAGTCCGAGGGATTCATAACCCAAGGTCAAGAGCAAAAAGTTTGCAAGCTTAATTGGTCCATTTATGGATTGAAACATGATTCTAAATCTTAGAACATAAGGTTTGATATAACGATCAAATCTTATGGCTTTGATCAAAATGTTGACGAGTCTTGTATTTACAAGAAAATCATCAACGATTCAGTAGTTTTTCTAGTATTATATATAGGTGATATCCTACTTATTGAGAATGATGTAGGTTTACTGACTAAGGTTAAGAACTGGCTAGCGACCCAATTTCAAATGAAATATTTGAGAGAGGCCTAGTTTGTTCTAGGTATTTAGATATTTAGGGATCAAAAGAACAAAGTGCTAGCTCTGTCTCAAGCGTCGTATATTGACAAGATGCATGTCAAATATTTGATGTAGAACTCTAAGAAGGACTTATTGCCATTCAGGCATGAAGTTACATTGTCTAAGGAACCATGTCCTAAGACACCTCAAGAGGTTGAGGAAATGAGATGGATCCCCTATGCATCGGTTATTGGCAGTTTGATGTATGTGATGTTATGTACTAGACCTGATATCCACTATGCAGTGGGGATAGTCAGTAGATATCAATTTAATCTTGGATTAGATCACTGGACCACCGTTAAGAACATCCTCAAGTATCTATGGAGAACGAGGGACTACATGCTTGTATATGGTTCAAAGGATTTGATCCTTACAGGATACACGGACTCTGATTTTCAGGCTGATAAGGATTCTAGAAAATCCACACCAGGATCAGTGGGTACTCTTAACGAAGAAGTCATAGTCTGGAGAAGCACCAAGCAAGGGTACATCACTGACTCTACCATGAAGGCTGAGTATGTAGCGGCTTGTGAAGCTGCTAAGGAAGCTGTATGACTCAGGAAGTTCTCGACTGATCTGGAAGTTGTTCCAAACATGTCGAAGCCTATCACTCTTTATTGTGATAATAGTGGTGTTGTGGCTAATTCCTGAGAGCCTAGGAGTCACAAGCGCGAGAAGTATATAGAGCGAAAGTATCATTTCATTCGAGAGATTGTGCATCGAGGAGACATGATTGTCATTCAAATAGCTTAGGAGCACAACATTGTTGATCTGTTTACAAAGGCCCTCACGATTAAGGTGTTTGAGGGTCACCTGCAGATTATGGGTCTATGGGACAGGCTACGTCTAGACTAGGGCAAGTGGGAGATTTTGTACTGGGTGCGTGTTTATGCCCTAGTTTATTATTTGTGTATTTTGTGTCATAGCTTTAGGTCAAGTGGGAGATTATTGGGTTTGATGTCCTAAATCTTGTAGGGTCCTATAGTTTGTAGATCTTATGTACAAACTCATTGTTTATTTAATAAAATATATTATATTTTATTCCATTTTTTGTTGCATTAATCACAAACCAACAAACTAAGTCCCATGGTTATCTCGTAACTTAAACATGTATGTAGAGACATACATATGGATCATGTTTTAAGTGATAACCTAAATTGTTTGTAGTAGATGGATAAGGTTGGATATCTTATCCTGGTGACACTACGAGTATGACTCGCTTTGTAGATGTTACAATTGTTGTAAAGTACTGCTACAAGTGATCTGATCCTAATCATTCATGTGGAGACATGTGAGTGGGGATATTCTATACAAAGGAATTTGTATAAGACCATACCACGAAATGAGTAGTCTCATTATATAATACCATTCTTAATAGAGACTTCCATTTCATCATGATGACCATAGGTAACACGACTTAAATCCTGAATGAGTTGTAAACTCCTGCCTATGAAGGCGACACTTTGATTTGTATGGGTAAGAGTGGCTAGATCACCGACTCAACATGCCTACCATTTTGGGGATTCATCTGATTGTGGAGCTGGGAACACAGCTACACAAGATGGAATTCACTCCTTCATCAATGCCCAATGTTGGGGAAAGTAGATAAATTTCTTTCTTAAGGGCTGATTCCAAGGTTTGAACATTGTGACGCCACACCCTCTTCTGGCCCGAGAGAGGTTAGTCATAGTGAGACTATGATTTATTGTTCATTGGAGGAATCAATGGTACTTAAGGAGTTAGAAATATATCTGTAGTGTGAAGAGTACAGCTGTCGGTTTTTAGTGGAATGCCCGACAGTTAACAGATGGTGAATAATTTAATTAAATAGTTTAATTAATTATTCATGAACTGTTGAAACTTCAAGCTACATGTCCATGAGGTCTCCTTGTTAGCTCATCAGATTTTATGAGAATCAAGTTTTGGATTAATTTGAATTGTTCAAATTAATTGAGGGAATTAATTAATATGATATAATTAAGTTTATGTAATTATATATGATATAATTACTATAATGTATTTGATACATTATAATATAAATAATCTATGAGAGGAATTAAATGTTTGAATATAATTCATATGTTAATTATATGAATTAGATTCATATAATTAAAATTTAATGTAAATATGATTTATATTAAATATCATAAGAGAGAGAAAATAAACTATAGGTTATATATTATATATGATACAATGTTAAATTATATGTTATATGTTATATATGATATAACATATGATTGCATAATATATAATAAACTAGTTATTATAATATTTGTTATAATTTTAATTGTGAATTAAAATTATTTATTATTAAATATTTTTTTAATTATTTAATTTTAAATTAATTTTCCATCATTTTCTCTCCACCACTCACGTAAGAAGTGGTGGAGGTCTCTTCTTCAAAAACCCGCAAAAGAAAACAAAACACAGAAAGAAAGGTTGCTCTCTGTAAGTTTTTTTTTTTCTTGAGATATTTGCTTTCCCAACTTTTTTTTATCTCTCAAATTCTTCCTTCTCCCTCAATCCCAAAACACTCTAGAGTCCACACCTTCTAGATTCTCACCAGAGAATACTGAGGACTCCTTCGTGGTAGTGTTCGAGGAATTCGTTTGAAGAATGTCTTCAAGGGTAAGTTTTCCTAAACCTTTTTGGTTTAAACCTTTTTTTGGCATGTTGTATGATTTTTTTTTCCAAATGCATGTGCTGTAAAATTGTTTATCTTTTTAAAAAAAGATTGGAAATTGGGACAATCCGTTTTCGTTGCAGTCTCCTTCATAGGGGTTTCTTCATTATAGTATATGGATCAGATTGGTGTCTTATCTTGGTGACACTACAGATACGACTCACTTTGTAATTGTTATAATAGTTGTAACATGTTACAAACGATATGATCCTAATCGTTTATGTAGTTCAAATTAAATAAGGGAATTAATTGTTTAAAATATAGTTAATATAATGTATATAGATACATTATATTATAAATGTAATTTTGAATAAAATTCAAAATTATACTTTATAATATGTGAGAGATAAATATTTGAATAAGATTCAAATATTATTTATATGAATGAGATTTATATTAAAACTATGGTTAAAATATCATCACTATACTTTGATATTAGTTCCATTTTGGTCATTGTATTTTCATGTTTGGTTTTGGTCCCTGTAATTTCAATAAAGCTTAAAAATGGTCCCCGATTTAATTGAAAATAGAAAACAACTGAGTTGACAAACAAAAAATATATATAAAAAAATGTGAATATGATAAACAACTTCAAACTAAACACATTCAGGGTTAAAAATTCATTTTTTACTTTCCAATTACTTTCTCTCTCCCCTCCACCCTTTATTTCTTGTCCATCTTCATCTTCTCTCTTTCCCTCTCATTGTAAACGGAAACGATGCTCTCCTTGCAATCAAAGGAAGAGAAGGCGTTTTAGGAATTGAATCCTCTTGTGAGGTCGTTGTCAATGGTGGAAATTACAAACAGATGAGGACGATGATGATGAAGAAAAGTTTCTGAAGAAGAAGCTTATTGATATTTTCATTAGCTTCATCTCTTTCTTTAATGGCTTGGTCTAATTTCTCTCATAACAGAAAGAGGAAGAAGGTTGCTTGAGTACTTTCAATGCAATTGATTGAAGCATTGGGGCATAGACACCATGAGTGGCCCACCAACTATAGGATCAATGATACATCTTTGAGCTATGGAATCAGGGTCACTGAAATCTAGATTTGGTATAAAAGTTTGCAAACTCTATTTCACTTTTGCACGATCCCTAGGGTCAATAAAATAAAACTCTATTTCACTTTTGTACGATCCCCAGGGTCAATAAAATATTTCTTAAAACACTTCATCATTAAAATATTTCTTAAAACACTACTATTGAGATAGTTCGATATCTTGGTGTGGGGCCACTCGATTAGGGGACTCTAAAATTCATTCTTCACTATAGTACCTAAATAGAAAATGAGAATTTTATACACCACGTCATAAAAAGAGGAAAAGTCAATAGGTTCAGTTGGTTTCAATCCTTCATGCTTATAAATAGATGCCTTCACCTTTACACTAATTTTATCTAACATATCATACACCAAATATAAACAAGGTGCATTTGTATCACAAGCTCTAATCATGTCATAGATAGGTGCAGCGAAGGCAAGAATATAATCAATTTTGTCCTACCATAAGTTGTTAAGTACTAAATCCTTCACACACCTTGCCTTTACCACATCATATTCCCTATAATTTTCCTATTTATTACCGATGACCATGGCTTGTAAACCACTTTTAATAAGTTTAAAGCTCTTAAGCATGGTGATAGCAGATGTAAATCATGTTTCAACCACAAAAGAAATTTCAGAGATACAAATTCATTAAACATGACAAGTCGCATTGAATGATTCATAATAAAATTTTTCCAAAATCAGAGATGAGCTGCACCCCTTATACACAAGTTGGTTATTTTCAACATTACTAGCAACACATATATTCTTCAAAGCAAGGTTCAAGGTATGCACTACACACGGTGTCCATACAATCGTGGAAAATCGTGATTCGATAATTTGTCTTGCGACTTTGCAAATAGAAGCATTGTCAGTTATCACTTGAATCACTTTCTCATGCCTAACTTCATTTATAACTTCTTTAATCAAATTTGTAATGAAATACTTGTCTTTAGTCTCGCCAGAATGATCCACTGACTTTAGAAACATAGGTTGTCCTTCTGAAATTGCCATAAAATCAATCAAAGGTCTCCTTTATGAGTCACTCCCATCCATCACTCACAATACTCAACCCTTTAATATGCCATCCATCTCTAACTGGAATCAATAACCACTCAATATTTGTCTTTTCTTTCTGAAGAAGAGGTATCCTCAACATATTATATCCAGGAGGCAAATATCCTAATAACAAATGATTTGCAGCATAAGCAAATGTTCCTCTAAAGTGTGGATTTCTCGCTAAATGAAAAGGCAAACTAGCTGAATAAAATATTATGGAAATTAGTGAATATAATTGGTCTTGTGAAGCATCATTGAATGATTTTTCAATTGTATTTGTATCACTACTACTACACTTTCTCTTCTTCTCAAAGTCCAATTTTCTTGTAATAGGATAATTACTGACATTAACACCACCAATTGTTATGACTGGAGGCGGTAAGGGAACATTCTTTGGACCTTTTCTTTCTAGTCGAGCCTTTACTTCTTCTTTAAATTTTTGCATTTCACTCAAAATGGAAGAAGTGACTTTAAACAAGGCCAATTCCTTGACCACTTATCTTCAACAAACGAGCTCTAACCTGTGTATAAGAGTTCCTCTTGAAATATTATAAAGATTGCATTGGCAATAAAAATTTCCACCCCATCGCCTAATTTTTGAATTTTTGTCACATATTTCCAAAGAGGTTTTATATAATCTTCAATTATGGAAGAGGATGAGTTTATGGAAGGATTTGATGATTGACTTTGACTTTGTTAGTAACTCAAAACCGCGAATTAGTTTTTGAGTTGGTCTAGTCAATTCCTAGTTTCTAGGAAATAGTTGAAGTTATTTTTAGTTGTAGTCAAGTCTAAGTTTCTATTCTTGTGGAGTCAGTGGGATTAGTTGCTAAAATTGTGGAATCTATTTTTAGATTCAAGATATGTATTTATATGGAATTTTCTAGAATGAAATTCACATACTTCCCATTTTTCTCATTTCCCACTCATTAGTTAGAACAACAGTGGTATCAGAGCCCTCAATTCTTAAGGGATTTGTGAGTGAGAATCAGTGAAATATCTCTGAGAGAAACTGAGTGATACACCTGTGAGAGTTGTTAGAGATGGAATTAGGATCAAATAGTCTTTCTTCATTGGCTCCACCTCTGTTTGATGGTGAAAACTACCCGACATGGGCTATCAGAATGCAAGCCTACATGGAGGGTTATGATTATTGGGAAGCAATTTAGCAAGACTATGAGATTGCTCAACTTCCTAATAACCCAACAATACATCAGATCAAGAATCACAAGGAGAGGATCACTAGAAAGGCAAAAGCTCGAGCTTGCCTATATACAACTGTGCTCCCGCCATATTCAATAGAATTATGGCCTTGAAGTCGACAAGGAGATCTGGGAGTTCCTTAAAAGTGAGTTGATGACATGCAGAAATACATGTCATCTTAGGCCTTTTACTTAGAATTATGAAGGCTGTTAAGCAGAATATGCGACAGTTATGTTAGGAATTCATGAGAAAATGAGCTTGCGTCGTTCAGCATGATGAATCTCGGCTAACCCATTATTATGCGTTCAATGTTCTATTTTTGTAGTTAACGCAGGAAGTGGACGCAAACACGAAAACCGGACCACCGCATAGACGACCACATGCGGAGTAACTCTCCATCGCAAAGGCGAATGCGTTCGATCAACACATGGGTGCTGCGGTAATTAGTCGCATGCGTCCATTGCATGGGAGTTGCACTCATCAAGCGATTGCGGTCATCGTGTAGAGTTGCGGTATTAAGCGAATGCGGTCACTGAATGATTGCAGCTATACGATAACACATGATAAAGGGATCAATGCAAGGTTGGTGGAATGAACGCATCAATGCATCTACCTTGGGAAAATCAAAAGCTGATGTTGACATTACACCTACCACGTCGTTAGCAGCAGAGATTTAGAAAGGACTAAACGCGCCGTGAATGTCAGATTCAGAGCAGTCCATTAATGCTATCGGCGATCTAGGCTCTATATAAAGAAGCCGATGAGCAGAATTTCAACTTGTCCGGGGATTACCCCTGCAACCCAGGGTTTTCCCTGCAATCCAGAAAAATGCGTGAGAAGAAGCTTGAGATTTCTTCACCTTCTTCCTCCATTCCGAGTGACGATCGGAGCCTTCGACCGGAGCTAGATCTCGAGAGAGTCAGCTCCTCTGCCCATCCATGGCACCACCGATAGCTTTGACGCACATCCGCTGGAAGCAAGTCATTGCTTCCAGCCGGTCATTTCATTTTCTCTTATTTTCTTATATTGTATTATATACATTTTGTGATTAAGGAATTAATACATGATGTGTTCAATGATGTGTTCAATCCAGAAAAATGTGTTTCCTTCGACTTCATCTTCATCTTCTTACTTATATCTTTAACTTTCATTGCATCACTTAGTGAGATTGCTAGAGTATCGCATACTTAGTCATGTGGATTAGGGATATGAAGTATGTAGCAAATCACCGAGAGGTGTGCATTGCGTGAATGTATGAGAAAACCTTATTTGCTTAGTGTGAAGCTGTAGCAACGCCTGTCTATAGGCAGACACAATGCTTGTCTATGAGTAAAATCAGCAACAACTAATTGCCCGGGATGGTAAGTGATTGGTTGCATTAAGCAATGTAAGTTATTGTTCACTAGAGATAGAAATAATCTAGCAAAGTTAATGCGGTTACCTCGTCCTATGAGCGTATCATTCATCATTTAAGCATACTTAAGAGAGTAGTCTAAAACCCAAATCTAAGAATCGAGAGAGCGGATTGGAATGTATAGGTAAGAATGAAGAATTTAGAGATAAGCTCTGTTTGCTTTCACACAGCGTATGCACCCTACGGATAGGATATTACATGCGTCTAGGAAGTAGGATATGGTGGTTGTATGTGGTCACCTCGACACTTATGCATACCCACCTAATACGTCCTAGAGTTAGGCTCAAGTGTGTGTATCATGATCGCATGGCTTGCGTTGACTAAGGTTGCCCTTGCGGTCACTTTTAAGGGTTGCAATGAAATCATCTCCACATTTTATCTTTTTTTTTTTCCTATTCATTTGTTTCATGTCATGAGTTGTCGTGTATCTACCTCTCTTTCATATTTTCATCGCGTTGTCTGTTAGCTAGGAGTAGGAGTAGTGTTAGCTTAGAAACCTCGCCAACATTCTTTTATTCAAACCGCCGCATGCACATTACCGCATACATCCAACTACAAGTCCCTGAGTTCGACCTCGGATCACCCGAGAAACTTGCGTTCACGTTATACTTGGCGTGAGTGCAAGAAAACTTGTGACAGGATGCATGACCATCGACACATGACAATCAACGCATACCTTAAGAACATGCATCTCATATTGCATCCACGAAATTTTAGTGTTGAGTAATTTGACTTTTAATTTCCTGTCATCATGAGTATGAAGGTGATGCGAGGATTAAAGGCATGAAAGTGTTGAACTTGGTGCGAGAATTTGAGAGAATGCAAATGAAGGATTCTGAGTCCATTAAATAGTACTCAGATAAGTTGATTGGGATTGCTAACAAGGCAAGAGCATTAGGAACCAATTTATCCGACAATAGATTGGTTCATAAGATTCTAGCTTCAGTACCTGAGAGATATGAAGCAACCATTGCTTCCTTAGAAAATACTAAAGACCTCTCAAAACTTAAGGTGATAGAAGTGGTTAGTGCTTTGCAAGCACAAGAGTAGAGGAAGTTGATGAAACAAGAAGGAAGCATTGAGGGGGCATTAAAAGCTAGGGTGCAACAGGGAGAATGTGGAAGAGAGAAGAAGGGGAAAGGGAAGAAGAGAAATGGCGGTAGTAGCTCAAAGTTTGTTGCAAAGGATGCTGGTAGTACATGCAAGCAAGCACTGTGGGAAGTAGAATCATCCAGAATCATCCACATTTCATATGCTAGAGAAAGCCAGATGTGAAGTGTAGAAGATATCATTTATTGGGGCACATTGAATGATTCTGTAAGGAAGCAAAAACTCAACAACAAGAAGAAGCACATGCTGTAGTACAACAAGAAGAAGATCAACTCTTTGTGGCTACTTGTTTCTCATCAGTCACTCAACGTGATGGTTGGTCGGTTGATAATGGGTGTACCAATCACATGACAAGTGACAAAGAGTTGTTCAAGGACCTTGACAAGTCATTCAAGTCAAGGGTGAAAATAGGAAATGTTGAGTATCTAGAAGTAAAAGGGAAGAGCATAGTGTCAATTGAGAGCTATGCTGGAACCAAGTTGATTACTGAAGTGTTGTTTGTCCCTGAAATTGATCAAAACTTGTTAAGCGTTGGTCAATTAGTAGAGAAGTGATTCAAAGTGTTGTTTGAAGAAGGAAAGTGCCTCATTTCTGATTCCAATGGGAATGATTTGTTCAAAATAAAGATGCAGCATAAGAGCTTTTTATTGGATCCACTCGAGAAGAAGTGGATAGCTTTCAAGTGTCAAGTAAATGACACCGAGTTATGGCACAAGAGGTTGGGGAATTTTCATCAAAAAAGGTATGCACAAGTTTGGGGAATTGATTTTTCTGAGATTTTTTCACTAGTTGCAAGAATGGACACAATCAGATTGCTACTGGCTATGTCAGCCCAGCATGGATGGAAGGTGTATCAGCTAGATGTGAAGTCAACATTCCTAACTGGAGTGTTAGAAGAAGAGATCTATGTTGAGCAACCAGACGGATTCATCATACCAAAACAAGATCAGAAGGTTTATTTGTTGAAGAAGGCTCTCTATGGGTTGAAACAAGCTCCTAAGGCATGGTACAACAAGATGGATGATCACTTGCTAAACCTGGATTTTGTGTGAGTCGTTTTCAAGCTATTAGGAGCAAGTTAGGGTTTGCAGTATTTGAGTTAGGAGGAGAATGTTAGTAACTCAAAACTGCGAATTAGTTTTTGAGTTGGCCTAGTCAATTCCTAGTTTCTAGAAAATAGTTGAAGTTATTTTTAGTTGTAGTCAAGTCTAAGTTCCTATTCTTGTGGAGTTAGTAGGATTAGTTGCTAACATTGTGGAATCTATTTTTAGATTCAAGATATGTATTTATATGGAGTTTTCTAGAATGAAATTCACTAAGTCCAACTGCTTATAATATTATAATTTTTATTTTAGGACAGAAGAAGAAGAAGAACTGAAGTATGAAGAATGAAGATGAATGAATGACAGAAGCGTGAGTGAAGAACAAAACTGCTTTTTAGTTTTTTATTTTAGGGTTTTCCTTTTCTTTTTAATTTATTATAATATTATAATTTAATAATAATATTAATAAAAATATAAAATTAAGTGGACTAATGGGCTAATGGGCTTAAAATTTAGCCCGAAATGAAATTTTTTAGCTTGGTGTATCCCCTTCATGTATCTTGAAGTGATACACGTATCCAGAATTATTAAAAAATATTCAGATACTTCATTTTACATATTTGACACATATCTACCACGTATCAATACTAGATACATATCTGATATCGATTCTCTACACATTCTGAAGTATCTATGCTTCATAGCTTGAGATTTAAAACCCGATTTTCTCTCTTATTCAACTCTTCTTGAACTACAATTTTGATGCCACAATTCATCAATATTTTGCTAAAAAAGCATAAAATCAAAATCAAAACCCAGATTCAAAATTGAGGCAATTTAGGAAGAAGATGGGTGAGAAACTCACATTGGCTTGCAAGAAATGAGTCCAACTTAAAACAGGGAACACTCCTTAAAGAGTAAAATAAATAAATAAATAAATAAAAGTAAGAGAGGAAGAGAGAAAAAGTGAGAGAGAAGATGAAGATGGAGAAGAAAGAGATGTGGATGGGAGAGAGAAAGTAATCTAAAAGTTAAAATATATTTTTTTTTTAACCAAATGTGTTTGATTTAAAAGTGTATACTCTATTCACATTTTTAAATATGTTTTTTCTACCAACTGTATTTGTATTTGTATTATTATTATTTTTTATCTTCAATTAAATGGAGGGACTATTTTTAAGCTTTATTGAAATTATAGACATCAAAATCGAACATTTGTAAGTACAATGACCAAAATAGAACTAACATCAAAATATAGGGACCGAAATGATATTTTAACTTAAAACTATAGGTTAAGATTAATATAAATAAGATTCATATTAAAATTATAGATCATGTGAGAGAATATGGTTTGAATATGATTTAAATGAAATTAAATATGTGATATTTAATTATTTATCAATTAAATGTTAATTAATTAATATTACTAATTTAATTATATGTTAAATTAGATTTAATATATTTAAATTAATTAATTTTAGAACAACTCCCATCTCTCCTGTTTAATACTCTTAAGGAGGAGTTTAGCAGAGGAGAGGTAACAAAATTTTTGGTTGATCTCTCTGCAAAGATTCTCTTAAGGAAAAATTCCTTCTCTCTTACAAGGTTTCTTCCCCACCCAAAAGGATCCTACAATCCTATATAGTATATTCTTATTCTGAAGAATAACGAGATTTTTGAGTGGTGGTGTCATGCTAGGATTATTTGTTCGTGATTGACCAGTTCGCAAGAGGAGTTTACTATTCGTGATCTTGAGGATATCATTTCTAGGAGAGAAATTACGAGAAGAAAGGCTTCAAGGGTTAGTTCCTTTCTGCCGTTTCTCCCAAAAGCATGCTATATAAATTAAATATTTATCATGCTATATAAATTAAATGTTTATCCCGTATCTCTATTATTTCTCTAATTCTTGGGTCCGTTTTTTGGGATTAAGTTGTAGGAATTGAATTCCCTAGCGGAAGCCGGACTGGGAGAGTTTCTAACAAATAGAGAGAAAAGGCAATTAGGCCAATACCCAATAGCCCGCGTCGACCAATAATCCCACGTGAGTGACCGATCCACAACAATCCTTTATTTTGGAACATCCCTAATAGCCTAAGTCCAGCCTCGAGTATCTGATTTCCAAGTAGGTAAATGAAGTAGATTCCAAATCCTAAAGGGATAAGGAAGACCCCTGAACTCCATTATAAATAGAACATGATAACCCTGCAAAAGGTAAGTTCATCTCTTATCTAAAACTGCTTGCTTTGATCTTTGTGCTGAGATTTGAATTAAATATCGAGGTGTTTGTAGCAAGCACTACATCGATGTGTTATTTTTTATTGTTTTGCAAGTGACTTTTCCTCAAATTCTAAATTTAGCATCAGGTGAGTTTGCTTGGCTGAATTTTGCCATCAACACTTAGCAACCAAATAAGACCCATAACTTCAAGTTAAAGTATAAAATCCTACAAAATCTCACAAAGTTCCAAAATCCCCTTTCAAACTCAGGAAAAGGATGAATTGTCAAATACAAAAAGGTTGATAAAAGAATATCAACTTCAACCATGGAAACCTTATTAAATGGCAACAATATATAAACTAATTTGATCAACCAAAAATAGAATCGATAAAATCTTCATCATTGCAAACATTATCGTGCCCATATTTTTCTTTCTTTTCCCTCCTAATAGTTGTCCATAGAACTATAACCCAAATTCTCAACAAGTCTCTCTTTGTATATATTGAATCCAAACACATTAGTTCACACTTTATAATTAAAGTATAACCTTATTAAAATATTCAAGTACTAAGATCTTTAGGAGGCATTTGGGACAATGAGTTAGTTATTATAGTCCTAGGTTATTATAGTTGGGTCATGATAGTTTGTTTTGAGGTGTAGATTATTTTAGTTTGGGTTATAATAGTATGTGTTTGAGGTGTAAACTATTTTAGTTTGAGAAGGAAATAGTAAACACTGTAGCAAATAATAAAAAAATGATGAATGTAAAATAGTAAAAACTGTAGTAAATAGTAAATACCGTAGCAAATAGAGGTTTTGAAATAATGTTGACTGTAGCTAATTTGAAGTTTTGAAATAGTTTTTACTGTAGCAAGAGGTGGTTATAATATTTTGATGATAATCCTTACCCCAAACGTCCCCTTAGTAATCTGTCTACATATTTCCTGTCCACTTTCAAAGCCCCTATGTTTGTTTGCAAATCTATAGAAAAACTTATGCATGATTTCTTATGGGAAGATGCTGATAAATCTAAGGGATCGCATATGGTTCATTGGGATCTTGTTACTTTGCCTAAAAATAAAAAGATCATCGCATTGATAAAGTTAAGATTCCTAATGATGCTCTAGTAAGCAATGGATTTGGCAGTACCTTGTCAATGACAACAACCTTTGGAAGAACCTTATTGATATTAAATATATTTCTAACCTACCTGGTTTGATTCCAAGCAGATGCAAATTTATTAGTGCAAAGGCTCCATGGTTCAAGTATTAAACCTTTATGCTAAGCAACATCAACTGGAAAATTTCCAATGGGACGAACACACTATTCTGGCATTATAAGTATCGAACCTTTTTTTTTCCAGTTAAATCTCTTAAGAATATGCTAGCGACATCTCAATTGATCACTGTTAACACTTCGGTGGGTTTGTATGGTCCACAAATCTTCCCAAAAATGTAAGTTCTTCATTTGGAGACTGCTTCACAAAAGTATTAATACCATCGTAAAGTGTCAAGTTTGCTTTCCTCAGCTTTGTCTCAACCCCAACTGGTGTTATTTATGTAAAAACCTCATGAATCAATGGAGCATTTTTTCTCTTAATGTCCATATTCTAAAAGAATTTGGTCCTACCAATATTTTAATAGTTTCTCAACTCGACATTTGAATTTGGATGATCGTTTACTACAACTTATGAGTCTTGCGCAAAGCTCCACTAAAAGCATTATCAGATGCAATTTAACTGGGGCTTCCTTATGGAGTTTATGGATTGAGAGAAATAATAGAACTTTGAATGTAATTTAAAAATCATCAACTCATCTATGGGAAGATATTATTTATTTGGCGGCCTCTTGGTGATAGCATCGAAAATGTGCTTTCTCTTTTTAATTTGAGGTCGTTATTGTGTTTAATGTATTTATTTAGTGTTTTTGTAGGTATCAAGCATCTTGGAGGTATAATTGGCCGTTACGGGCTATTTGGGATTAATTTGAATCAATTAGTAGCTAAATTGAGCAATTGGACTTCAAAGGGTGTAAAATGACGAAAATGCCCCTAGAGGAGCGTAGCAATGCTCAACCGAGTATAGTGCTATACTCAAAGGCAATAGCCTCAACGTGCTAGAGAAGTAGGGTAGTGTTGCAATGCTCCATGTAATGTTGCGATACTCCAAATTTTGACGGTGGTGGAATGCAGTGCGTGCGCACTCGAGCGTAGCGACGACCCCTACACTACGGCAACTTGAAAACCAATGTCGCAACGCTCTTGCTGAACGTTGCAATGCTACGCTGCTGGTATAAATGTGTTTCCTTTGATTTTAGGGCAAAATAATCACTCCCATTAGCAACCAACCAAATTTCTTCCCCCCTTTTTTCTCTTCCATTTATATTTTTCTTCCTTTCTCCTCATATAGTTGGTAGAGATGAAGCCAGATCTTGCCTTTTCCATCTCCATGGAAAGGTAAGGTTCATGGATTTCTAGTTTAAAGGATTTTGAGATGAGCTCATCGTAATTTTTGGGAGTTTTATTTGAATACAAATTTATATCTTGGCCATGAGTTTCTTTTCTGATTGAATTTCTTTGAAATTATATTTTCTTTTGATTATTTGACAAACTACTTGGGGATTTTATAATTGAATGCTTGAGATTGACTCGTAGTATAAGAGATGAAATTATAGGTTAATTTCCAAGAAGCAAAAGGTTAGATATATTTGCAATTTGTTGTTTATAACGAATATGATTGTTTCTATTGACCTAGGGAAAACTGTATTGAATGTTTAATTAGACTGTATAAATTAAATATTCATCCTAGCGTAAACCCTAGAGCTTAATGCAATAGGTTAAATGTGGTTAGTATGGATTCATTTAACATGTTTACCTAATTAGGTAATTAGGACCATTGGTTGGATCTCCAACCAATTAGGCCCGACATAATCAAGAGCCATAAAATTACATTTGAACAATTTGATGACAAGGTTATGTTGAGTCATTTCGATCTCCATCCTATAAGCTAGAACGTCTATATTAATTACATTTTTATCCTTTATTTTTTTGCAATTTACTTTTATGCATTTTCGATTATCAATCCACATCGACCCCTCCTTTCCCCCCCTTCCCATTTACCATTTTAACTAAAAATGAGCTTTGAGGAACTAAGCTTCCGTGCTTCCCTGTGGTTTGACCTTGGACTTTTCGTTTGTGCTACTAGTTAGTATAAGGTTTTAGTTTGGTGAGTTATAAATATTATTTGACTTGTGATCTTTTGCGAGCGACACTAAAAAGGCTTACGATCAAATTGGCGCTACTGTTGGGGAAGCCAATTAGTTCTTCTTAGTTTTTAGTTAAAGTTTCTTTTACTTTGATTTATTTTCATTTTGTGTCAATTGAGCATGACAAGATTTCCAAATCAATCTTGGATGTCCAAAAGCTGAGTTGCAGATCCTGACGATGAGGTAAGTGGACTTAGCCGCTAAATTACCGAATTAGCCGCCTTGGTGGGCCACATGTTGAGATGGAATTCGCATCAAGTAGAGGCAGTAGGCCTGAGGTTACAATGGAGTCCAGTACCACATGGCTTTTCTAGGTAGGGGTATTATAGTCATTAGAACTATGAGTCTCACCATTCTTGGTAAGAGGAGTCATTTGACCATGGATACTCAGGATGGCAACATGGCCTGGACAACCGAGATTTCACAGCACCCCACCAGTCTACTCATGCTCAGTCGTCAGGGTCAGGTAAGTCTTTAGAAACTTTGGTTTTAGAGTTTGTTGATAGTACTTTCGAGTTTCAGAAGGACGCCCTCCGTAGGCAGTAAGAGTTCGAGCGCTTCCCGCAGGAGAGTCTTTGCCCTGAGGTGGAGGCTATAATTGACTTGCAAAGTCTGAGTGATCTTGTTGCTCAGCTAGCAACTTTAGTTGGGAGGTCGAACGTGTTGGGGTGTATGCCCTAAAGCCTCGTAATTTTATGTTAGTTGAATCAACGGTTTTATACTACTTGTGCAATAATCCATTAACCTAAGATCCAAGGCTATCTGATGTAACTTAAACATGTATGTGGAGACATACAAGTGTATCATGTTTAAGTGATAACCTAAATGGTTTGTAGTATATAAATAAGGATGGGTACCTTATCCTGGTAACCCTTTTGATACGACCCGCTTTGTAGTTATTACAATTATTGTAAAATACTACAAATGATCTGATCTCGATCATTCTTATGGAGACATATAAGTGGAGGTATCTTATTGTTAGGTTTTATGTCCTAAAATTTGTGGTTTGTAAACAATAAACTTATTCTGTTATCAATAAAGATGTTATTGAGGCTTATTCAATAAAGCTGTTATTGAACGTATGAATTGTTCATTTTGTTTTAGAAAGAACCTAAGTCCAATATACTAAGATTCATGGCTCTTACATGAATACCTGAACTTTATATAGTGGCATAAAAGTGGATCAAGTTCGAGTAAATATTCTAAACAGTCTATAGTATATGGATAAGACTGGATACTTTATCCTGGGGATACTATCGGATGTGGGCCATTATGTATTTAGTACGAACGATGTGATCCTGAGTCGTTCATGTGGAGACATGCGAGTGGAGGAATTCTATGCAAAAAGTTTACATAAGACCGAACCAAGAAATAAGTCACTCTTACTTTATAACGCTGTTTAATGTTTAAGACTAACTATTTCAAAGCGATGGCCTAGGTAACTTGACCTTAATCCTGAGCTAACTATGAACTTCTGTTTATTCGGGATTATCCTTAGATTTGCATGGGTGAAGGTTGACTCAATAGCACTGATTCAATAAGCCTTTCATTTCAGGGGTAAGACCGGGTAGATAGCTGGGGACATAGGATGCAAGACGAAATTCACTTCTACCTAGTTTTAGGGATAGTAGAGAGGTTGTTCCTTTAAGTGTTGACTTCAGTTCTTGAACAAGAGATCCCACCTCTCATTGGCCTGAAAGAAACTTGATTTAGTGATTAGATCACAAACTAATTATTCATTAGAGGATCAATGGGACTTAAGGAGCAAGATGTAATCTCGGGGGTAAAACAGCTTTTGACCCAGTCATTATTACAAACAACTTGTGAAAGGTTGACTTACTGATTATAGTTATATCGGGTGGCCAGAAATATATCTAAAGTGAGGGGAATGAAACTACTGAGATTTAGTAGAGTGATCCGATAGTTAACGAAAGTTGGTTAATTGGATTAAAGAGTTTAGCCGGTTAATCTCAGATCGTTGGGGCACATGATCTGTAGGTCCATGAATTTTAAGTGTGACGAATGAATTTGAAGTGTGACGAATGAATTTGAAGTGTTCAAATTCGGTTTTTGGAGCAAAATGTTAAATATATACGATATGCTTAACCTAGTATTTAATTGTGAATTAAACATAAAGAGAGAGAAAATAGGAGATATTTAAATAAGATTATGAATAGGGATTCATATTGATTGAGATTATTGTTGGATTTACTATTAAATTAAATTAATTAATTAATTAAAAATATTAATTTAATTTTAAAATTAATTATTAGAATTAGTTGTGAAATTAAATGGAATCGGTAAAAATTGCAATAAAAGTCAAAATAGTTGACTAGGTTATTGCATCCAAAATTGTTGACTGGGTAAAAAATGCAATAAAAGTCAAAATGTTGACTTTTGACTTTGAAAGTCAAAAAGTCAAAATTTTGACTTTGGACTTTGAGAGTCAAACTTTGACCTTTGACAAAGTTAGTGGAGAGATCCAACGATTTTGTTTTCAATTGAATACACTTGCCCCACTAATCCCACATTGAGTTAGTTGATATTTTATTGTCAAATTCTCATCAAACTCAAAATTGCATGTTTTGCTTGATATGGCCTATAAAAAGAAGAGTTCTGTGAAATTTAGTCTTCTTGGCAAAGTGGGCTTTTATGAGATTTTTGAGAAAAATCTTAACTTAATTCTCTCTCAATTCCCTTCCCTTTTCCTCTTAAAACTAGTCATTCATCGGATCCTACCATCCAGTTTTAAGGTCGGAGAATAGTCGGGAATACTCTCTGATGGTCTACAAATCGTTCGTGAGGAAATTGGAGCGGATTTGGAGAAGAATTAAGACTACTAAGGTTGTATAATTTTTATCCCTTTGTTTTAATTGAAATTGCATGCTCATTCTTTTGAAATTAACATGATTAGAGTACTTTAAATCCTTTATTTCTTCCGTTGTGCATGTGTTCATTCCATCACTTATACAAAAAAGTTTGTATAAAGACCGGATCACGAAATGTCAAGTCTCTCTTTATGACGTCGTTGCTAGAAGAGACTTACATTTCACAAGGATGACCATAGGTAACTTGACCTTAATCCTGAGTGAGTTGTGAACCCCTACCTATGAGGGCGATCATTTGATTTTTATGGGTGAGAGTGGCCAGATTTACCGACTTAATAAGCCTAACATTTTGAGGATTCGTCTGATTGGGGATCTGGGAACACAACTACAGAAGAAGGAATTCACTCCTTCCCTATAGTTAGGATAAGAAGATAAATTGCTCTCTTAAAGACTGATTCTGGGGCTTGAACAATGAGGCGCCTCACCCACTCTTGGTCTAAAGGGGTTCGATCATAGTTAGACTATGACTAATTGTTCATTAGAGGGATCAATGATACTTAAGGAGTTAGATGTAACTACAGGGGTAAAACAGTAATTTGACCCAGCTATACTTTTGAGCAATTTGTAAAGGGTCAACACACTGTTGATTGGTTATATCCAATGGACACATAATTATATCTATAGTGCAAAAAGTTCAGCTGTCGGTCTTGAAGGAACTCTTAGAGAAAAGAACCTTGAGCGAAAGCAAGATCAACCAAAATCCACTTTGTATTGAATAGACATTTTATACTAAACAAGAAACAAGATATGCATTTATTTATAAATTACTATAGGATCTAAAGGCAACACTAGAGGGGGGTGAATAGGGTTGACTACCAATTTTTTTTTTTTTTTGAATAATTTTATCTTCAAACAATGCTCAATAAAGTTAACCCACTAATTTGATTAAAAAAAATTTATGCAAGACAAAACTTAAATCATGCAAGCTATGATAACTTCAAAGACAATTTAATCAAGGATAAATTTAAATAACACACTAAAAATTAAATCATGCAATTTGGAAAGATTAAAAAAATAACTAAGACAAGAAGCAAAAAAATTTGAAAACAAAAAATAAAAGAGAGAGGAAGAAAAACCACCGGGAATTATAGTGGTTTGGCAAATTGCCTACTCCACTCTCCAAGACTCCTTGGGTATTTCACTAAGTGATCCTCTTGCAGGTGAGGACCAAACCGACATATGACCCTCTTTTTCCCAGGCTAAAGAGAAATCCAAGATCTTTTTTACTGGTTCAAGATCAAACCAATTTCTTTTTCTCACAACCCAAGGTGTACCCACACCTTAATACAATTCCCAAAAATTAAAAGAAAACCTCACAATATTACCTCTTGAAGGTTAAATACACAAGTTGAGCACTAAAAAAAAAACTCACAAAAATAACTCTAGGTCAATTTAGGAGCAAAGAGGACAAGAATTTGAGAGTAGAGAGAATTGAGAGCTTAAGACTTGATAGCTTTTTGGTGTGTCAATGAAGAGTAAAATCAAGTCGAATTTGTAGGCGAGGGAGATAAATTTTGGTCATTGGATATGATTGCAAATGAAGGGTGGAGATTGAATGAAAATAGAAAAGGAAAGGATTTGAAAAGGAATTTTGAAAGAATAGAATGATTGAGAGTTGGAGGATAAAAAGGATTTGAATGATGAAAATTTAGGAAGGAAATCAAATTTGAAAAAGCTGAAATTTGGTGAGAATTTGGAGAAAATTGGATTAGGAAATTAAAGGAAAATAAGAGAATAAAAATGAAAATAAAAAATAGTCGGATGATATGAGCACCATGTGCACAAGGGAGAAGATTGAGCATCAAGTGCCGCATTCTGTGAAGAAACCGCAGGCACGTGCGGCGCATGCGCGCGTGAAGCTGGGTGACCGCCACTTGTCATTATCTCATTCGTCCACGGTCGCCACGTCACTGCTACATCATGTGCCACGCCATCGCCATATCAGTAAAAAGTGATCGATTGGAGCGTCACGTCATCCGCCATGTCATCAATATTGACCGTTTGTGTGCCACATTAGCCGCCACGTCGGATGCCACGTCAGCAAGGTGCCATGTGTCACTGCCACGTTGGATTTCCTCCCAAATCTTCTTTTGCTTATAACTTTCCCGTTTGAACTTCGATTTAAGCAATTCAAATTGAGTTGGAATCGTCTTTTCGAGCTCTACAAGATAGTGACTCTGAAACACTGGAAAAAATCTGAGATTTTTATCATCAAAATACTTGGAAAAAATCTGAGATTTTTATCATCAAAATACTTGGTTTGATTGAAGCCCTAAAGCTAACAATCTCCCCCTTTTTAATGATGAAAAACCACCATAATACCAAAAAATACTTCTCCCCCTTTTGTTATCAACAAAAAGATATACAAGTGATTTTTCTCCCCTTTAATCATACAAATAATGTTCCCCCTCAATAAATTATAACACATAAATTCATAGAAATATGAATAATGCTCCTCCTATCAAACATAATTAGGCAATTCTAATAATACCAAGTGCCAGTCTATTTTTTGCAAAATGTTTCTTCATTTAATGCCTTTGTAAGAATATCTGCTATATGGTTCTCAGTATTAACATAATTAATGACAATATTCTTATTTTGCACATGCTCTTGAAGAAATTGATGTCTAATATCTATATGCTTTATTCTAGAATGTTGAATGGGATTTTTAGTTAAATTAATTGAACTAGTATTATCACAAAAGATTGGTACTTGTTCAAAATTTAAACCAAAATCACGCAACGTTTGTTTCATTCATAAAACTTGAGAACAATAACTAGAAACATCAATATATTCAGCCTCAGTGGTAAATAATGCAACAAAATTTTGCTTTTTACTATACCAAGATATTAAAGAACTACCTAGAAAATTACATGTTCCACTAGTACTTTTTCTATCAGTTAGACTACCAGCATAATCAGCATTAGAATATGCAATCGAATCTAAAGATGCATTTTTAGGATACCATAAGCCTAAATCAACGGTACCAAGCAAATATTTAAAAATGCTTTTTACAACATGTAAGTGCGAATCTTTAGGACATGATTGAAATCTAGCACACATGCATACACTAAACATAATATCAAGCCTACTCGTAGTTAAGTAAAGCAAGGATCCGATCATACCTCTATAAGCTCTAATATCTACGTTTTTACCTTTTTCATCCTTATCAAGCTTTGTAGTGGTACTCATCGGGGTCTTTGCTACTTTTGCATTATCGAACTTAAACCTTTTGAGTAGATCCCTTGTGTACTTTTCTTGATTTATGAAGATTCCATCTTCAAGTTGTTTAATTTGAAGCCCAAGGAAGAATTTAAGTTCTCCATCATGCTCATTTCAAACTCACTATGCATACATTTAGAAAAATTCTTCACAAAGAGAAGAGTTAGTAGCACCAAATATAATATCATCAACATAGATTTGTACTAATAAAATATCATATTCTTTAATTTTGATATAAAAAAAAAAAGTAGTATCAATAAGTCCCATTTTTAAAACTTTTCTAGCAAAAATTTACTCGAATGGTCATACCAAGCTCTAGGAGCTTGTTTAAGACTATAAAGTGCTTTATTTAATTTAAAAACATGATTTGAATTATCAAAGCTTTCAAAACCAGGAGGTTGTTTCAACATACACTTCCTCCATTATGAAACCATTTAAGAAAGCACTATTACGTCCATTTGAAATAAAGTAACATTCTTATGAGATGCAAATGCAAGTAACATGCAAATAGATTCTAATCTAGCAACAGGAGCAAATGTTTCCTCATAATCTATTCCTTCTTCTTGACTATAGCCTTGAGCAATTAGTCTAGCTTTATTTCTAACAATATTATCATATCATCCATTTTATTTCTAAATATCCATTTAGTACCTATAACAGGATGATCACTAGGACGCGGGACTAGTTCCCACACATTATTTCTTTCAAATTGATTTAATTCTTCTTGCATAGCAATTAACCAGAACTCATCAGATTTAGCATCTTTAAAAGACTTTGGTTCAATTTGAGACACGAAAGCAACATTATTGAAAGCATTTAAAGAAGAGCGAGTTCTTACCCCTTGAGATACATCACCTATTATTAACTCATAATGATGGTAAGTGGAGAATCTCCAATCCTGAAGGAGGTATTTTTCTGGCTCTTTCTGAGATTCATTTGATATTACTTCCTTAATCTTTAATACTAAGATCTTCATAAGGTATTTCTAATTCATCACTAACAGAAACTCTATTAGTGGCAACATGTGTTTCATCAAAAACAACATTCATTGACTTTTCAAGTACATGAGTTCTTTTATTAAAAAACTCTATATGCTTTACTACATATAGAATATCCTAAGAATATGCCAAAGTCCGTGTTTGACTCAAACTTTCCAAGTTTCCCTTTGTCTTTACTCAAACTTTCCATTTCCCTTTGTCTTTAAAAAATAAATATTTGCAACCAAAGACTTTTGAAATAGCTAATATTTGGAGTTTTATTATTTAAAAAGCTCATAAGGAGTTTTATCTAAAACAGGTCTTATTAAAACACGATTCATTACATAAGATGTAATATCGATTTTTCCTTTCTACAACACCATTTTGTTGAGGTATTTTTTGGAGAGGAAAAATCATGAGAAATTCCATTTTCTTCAGAAAAATTTTCAAAAGAAGCATTTTCAAATTCTCCTCCATGATTTTTCTATTTTCGAAATCATAAAACCTTTTTCATTTTAAATTCTTTTTGAAAAGCTAATAAAAGATTTTAAAGCTTCATCCTTATGAGATAAAAAATAAAACCCAAGTAAATCTCGAAAATCATCAACTATAACAAACGCGTAATGTTTTCCACTTAGACTTGTAACTCTAGAGGTCAAAAAGGTCCATATGCAACAGTTGCAAAGGTCTAGAAGTAGAAACCATTTTCTTTGGTTTGAAAGAAGACTTAGTTTGTTTATCCATTCGACAAGCATCACAAATTTTTATCTTTTTCAAAGTTTAATTTTGGAAGACCTATAACAAGGGATTTCTTAGAAAAATTTGAAATTAAATGCATGCTAGCATGACCTTAACCTTCTATGCCATAACCACGAATCTTCATGCAATGCAGATAAACATTTATTTTCTACTACTAGGACAATCTAATAGAGTTCAATAATATAAACATTTTATCTCTATTTCCTACAAAACAGAACTTTTCTATCACATGCATTTCTATTGTACAATTTTTATTCACTAAAAATTACTCTATATCTTTTCACATAATTGACTAATACTTAATAAATCATGCTATAAAACATCATCCAACAAAACATTTTCAATAAAAGAAAATTCGAACCGTTACTAATATTACCTTTGCCAACAATCTTACCCTTTTTATTGTCACCAAGTTAATGAATCCTCCATATTGTTTTTGAACATCCACTGTCCAAGTACCACTTATTTTGTTATGGATCTCAAACATACCTAAAGAGAATTAATTCTCAAGATGTAATCTAACGTACCCAAATTTGTTGGTCCCTGGGGATCTCTCCTCTTTTT
>NC_052356.1:33572842-33691192 GCF_009727055.1 Benincasa hispida
CTATGATAACTTCAAATTTAAAGACAATTTAATCAAGGATAAATTTAAATAACACACTAAAAATTAAATCATGCAATTTGGAAAGATTAAAAAAAATAACTAAGACAAGAAACAAAAAAAATGAAAACAAGAAATAAAAGAGAGAGGAAGAGAAACCACCAGGAATTATAGTGGTTTGGCAAATTGCCTACTCCACTCTCCAAGAATTCTTCTTGGATATTTCACTAAGTGATTAGGTGAGGACCAAACCGACACACGACCCTCTTTTTCCTAGACTAAAGAGGAACCCAAGATCCTTTTACTGGTTCAGGATCAAACCAATTTCTTTTTCTCACAACCTAAGGTGTACCCACACCTTAATACAATTCCCAAAAATAAAAGAAAATCTCACAATTTTACCTCTTGAAGGCTAAACACACAAGTTGAGCACTAAAAAAAAACTCATAAAAATAACTCTAGGTCAATTTAGGAGCAAGGAGGACAAGAATTTGAGAGTAGAGAGAATTGAGAGCTTAAGACTTGATAGCTTTTTAGTGTGTCAATGAAGAGTAAAATCAAGTCAAATTTATAGGTGAGGGGGATAAATTTTGGTCATTGGATATGATTGCAAATGAAGGGTGGAGATTGAATGAAAATAAAAAAGGAAAGGATTTGAAAAGGAATTTTGAAAGAATGGAATTATTGAGATTTGGAGAATAAAAAGGATTTGAAGGATGAAAATTTAGGAAGAAAATCAAATTTGAAAAGGCTGAAATTTAGTGAGAATTTGGAGATTATTGGATCAGGAAATTAAAGAAAAATAAGAGAATAAAAATGAAAATAAAAAATAGCCAGATGATATGAGCACCACGTGCACAGGGAAGGAGATTGAGCGTCACGCACCGCATTCTGTGAAGAAACCGTAGGCACGTGCGGCGCACGTGAAGCTGGGTGACCGTCACTTGTCATTTTCTCATTCGTCCACGGGCGCCACGTCACTGCCACATCATGTGCCACGTCATCGCCACATCAACAAAAAGTGACCGGTTGAAGCGTCACGTCATCTGCCACGTCAGCTGCCACGTTGGATTTCCTCTCCAATCTTTTTTATCATCAAAATACTTGGTTTGAGTACAAAAAATCTGAGTTTGTTATCATCAAAATACTTGGTTTGATTGAAGCCCTAAAGTTAACAATTACAAACAATGCTAATGAAAGGGTTTTAGAAACCTCACATTTGAGATAATTTCTTCAAGAATTCCCTCGAACAACACACAAACCTCTTGAAGACTTTGTCCAAGAAAAAATCTCGAACAAGTTCGAACTCGACACAATGGTTCCTCGGTATCTCAGGGTGAGAACCCAGGAGTGGTGAACTCTGGCTATTTTGGATTTGAGGAATTTTGTGGGGAGGAAGAAGGAAATTGCAAATGTTCACTAACAAAATTTAATTCCCACACACAAAACTCTTATGTCTTTTTCCCATTGTAAATTCGACTATTTAGTAAAGAGAGAAAACCTTTTCTTTTTCAATATGCCAAACCTTGCCAAAATTAACAAACCACCCATTACGTGGGTGGAGAAAAAGAAAGGAAGGGAGTTATAACTCCTCATATTAAAATAATAATGAATATAACTAACTTATCATATCATATTATATTTATATATATATATAATATATATATATAATATATATATATGTTATATCAAATGTAACATATAACCTATAGTTTTAATATTGTATCACATACAATATAAACTATAGTTTTTTTTCTATTTTATATGGCATTTAACATAAATAACATTTATGTCAAATTTAACAACTATGAATCCAATTTATAGAAACTATATTTGAATCTCAATCAAATATTTATTTCCTCTCATTAAGCTATAATGTATCAATACATTACAATAATTATATCACATATAATTGAAACAACTTAATTATATCATATATATTTAAATCTCTCTATTAATTTGAACAATTTGAATTAATCCAAAAATTGATTCTCAATTAATCTTATTAAGCTACCAAGGGAACCTCATGGACCTGTAGCTTGAAGCTCCAACGGTATATGAATAATTAATTAAACTCTTTAATTAAATTATTCATCATCCGTTAATTGTCGAGCACTCCATTAAAGACCGACAACTGCACTCTTCGCACTACATATATATTTCTTTGTCCATTAGATATAATCAATCAACAGTACGATGACCATTTACAAATTGCTCGTAAGTACAGCCAGGCCAAATTATCGTTTTGCCCCTGTAGTTACATCTAACTTCTTAAGTACCACTGATTCCTCTAATGAACAATAGATCATAGTCCAACTATGACTAAACCCCTCTCGGGCCAGGAGAGGGTGTGGCGCCGCATTGTTCAAGACCTGGAATCAGCTTTTAAGGAAGCAATTTATCTACTTATCCCTGTCTCAGGGAAGGAGTGAATTCCATCTTGTGTAGCTGTGTTTCCAACTCTCCAATTAGATGAATCCTCAAAATGGTAGGCTTGTTGAGTCAAAGGATCACCCTTATAACCAAAAGTTCACAACTTACTCAGGATTCAGGTCATGTTACCTATGGTCATCTTGGTGAAATGTAAGTCTCTATTATGAATGACGTTATATAATGAAACTGAACATTTCATGGTCCGATCTTATACAAACTTCTTTGTATAGAATAGCTCTGCTCACATGTCTATACATGAATGATCAAGATCAGATCATTTGTAGCACTTTACAACAATTATAACACCTACAAAGCGGGCCATATTCGTAGTGTCACCAAGATAAGGTACCAAGCCTTATCCATCTACTATACACCATTTAGGTTATCACTTAAATATGATCCACCCGTATATCTCTACATACATGTTTAAGTTGCAAGGATAACCTTGGATGTTAGTTTATTGGTTTGTGGTTAATGCAACTAAAATATCATATATTTTATATACAATGAATTTGAATAAAATATCATATATTTTATTAAATACACAATGAGTTTGTTCAATAATATTTACAAACTATAGGAACATACGAGATTTAAGGCATCAACCCAACCGGTCTTTAGTGGAGTGACTGACAGTTAATGAATGTTAATTAATTTGTTAAAAGAGTTTAATCAATTAATCTCGTATCATTGGAGCTTCAATCTATAGGTCCGTAAGGTCCCCCATTGGATCAATGAGGACTTGTGGGAATCAAATTAATTTTGGTGTGATTTGAATTGTTTAAATTAATTAAAGAAAATTAATTGTATAATATATAATTAAATAATGTATATTGAAAATTATATAATATAATATATGTTGATACATTTTTATTAGAGAAATAAATATTTTAATATGATTCAAATATTAATTATATGAATATGATTCATATAAAACTCAATGTTAAAGGCCAACAAGAGCATAGCTCAACAAGCATAGTGCTTGTACTATTGACCTTGAAGTCTGAGGTTTAATTCTCCACTCTACATTTTAATTACAATACCTTTTTTTAAAAAAAAAAACTATATGTTAAAACTTAGTGTGAATATGATTCATATAGAAACTATATGTTAAAATTAATATTATTATGATTCATGTTAAATTTATATAGTTTGATGAGAGGGGTTGTTATTTGAATGTGATTCAAATATTAAATTATATGAATGTGATTTATATAAACTATAAGTTATATATTATATGTGATATAACATATAATTTAATACTTATATATATTAAGTTAGTTTATATGTATATATACACACACATATATACATACATATATTTTATTAAATTTCAAATTCTAAATTTGAATTAATTTTTTTTTAAAAAAGGAGTTATAACTCCCCCAACCCTCACATCTCTCAATTTTTACGTAAAAGAAAGGAGAGTAAGAGAAAATAGGTTATCTGATCATCATCTTCTTCCTCCCTCTCCTTCTCTTTGTTTTATCTGCAGAAAATTTTCTCAAAAAAATCTCTCATACTCCTCCCTAAGCTGAGATTGAGTGCAAACCCACATCTCTACATGATTCTTGTCTCTGATAATAATGAGAAAGACCCTGTCGTGGTGTCCGGTTGCGATGTTCGTGGGATCGAGAAAAGATTATGCAAATTAGAGAGGAACACAAAGAATTGATCTTCAAGGGTATGGTGATATCCTAACCCTTCTTCTTCTTCTTGTACAGTAGAAAACATGTTTAATTAGTTTTGTTTATCCTGTATTTTTGTCCTCTAATTATTGTTCTATAAAATTAAAATTGGGACATAATTTCTTTCGCAGTGGGGAATTTCAATCCCTTTAGGAAGAGCAATTTCCAAACCATTTCCTTGACTTCTTAGAGGCCCAGAGGCATGAGGTAGTCCATGTCGATGCAGTGGAGAAGGATGAACCACTTCCAAGAGATTCGTGCCAGGTATGACTTTAGAGTTCTTAATTTATGAACCTGTTAATAGTTTTCTTTAGTTTTGGTAGGACACTCAAGCTCAAATGCAAAGCATGGCTGACCATGTTGCCCAGTTGATCAAAGAGCCAACCGAAGCAACCCATCATCTTTACCTCAGAGACAGAATTTCTTGCGGAGTACTACTTCTCTAATGATGATAAGGATATCACACCATGCTTGCTCGTTTGTGAGGCTAAGGAGAATCTTGAGCCTAAACCTGACGACATCCAGGTATTAGAATTAGAGGTCAAAAGATCTTGGCCTGTTCTAACACCTGGTATTTCGTATATTGTTTAATTTTCCTCCTTTTGTTCTTATGCGTCTGTTAGTGTTTTGTTTCTTTCGACTCTTTGGGCCATTTGAGTCATTTGATTCTTTCTTTTTCCTTTTTTTTTTTCATTATTCCAAAAATCACAAATTCGACCTGTTTGGTTCTCTTTAAAAGATGAAGAGCCTTGTAGCCTATATCGACTCATCTAAGAAGGGACTAGAGAAATACGATAATTTCTTTGTGCCTCGATAGGGGATAGGTCACGTCAAACAACCGACGTTAAAAATTTGCCCTTTCTGGAGGAAGCTAGGTGACAAAATTTATTGCTTTCTTTTACTGCTTTCTAGTTTAACTTCTTGTTTTTCTTTTGTAAGTTCTTTTCCTCTATGCTAAAAGAAGAAGAAGATCAATTTAAGTGTGAGCCCTCTTACCACCATCCCGTGCATGAAAACACCATCAAGGGAGGTTTCTGTTCCTTTGACTCTTTTATTTTAATGGGCTTAGACTAGAGATACATTGGGGACAATGTATCATTTTAAGTTGGGGGTGTTGAGTTTTATGTCCTAAAACTCGTAGATAGTAAATGTAACTATTGATTGTTCATTAATAAATTATTATTAATGTTTTTCAATAAAGCATTATTGTTTATATTATGTTAATCATGCCTAAATAACTATAATCTAATAAACTAACATCCTGGGTTGTTGTATGAGTCTTGAGCTGTATGTGGAGACATACGGGGATCACTATTCAAGATACAACCTAAAAGGTCTATAGTATAGGGATAAGGTTGGGTACCTTATCCTGTAACACTATGGATACGGCCTACTTTGTATTTGATACAAATACAATGGTTCAAAGTGCTCGTGTAGGAGGCATGTGAGTGAGGGTATCCCATGCAATGAGTTTGCATGAGACCGGACCGTGAAATAGTAACCCTTAGTTATAATATTGTTGACTAGTTAGGTCTCTATTTCACTAGGATGACCTAGGCAACTTAGTCTCAATCCTGAATGAGTTATGAACTCTTGTTCATGAGAGATTGTTCTTTGATTTGTATGGGTGAGAGTGGCTGGCTCACCAACTCGATAGGCCTACCATTTTGAGGACAAAATCGAGTGGATAACTGGGAACGTAATTTCATAAGATGGAATTCACTCCTTTCCTACTTTAGGAAAGTAGATGAGTTTTTCCTTAAGTGGTATTTTTGGGTCTTGAACATAGGGTGTCGCCTTCTCATTGACATGAGAGGGATCTTTGTTTGTTTGTTGGTTGGACCACAAACAGGTTGTTCATTAGAGGAACATTAGTACTTAAGGATGTAGAAGTAATCCAGGGGCAAAATGATAATTTGACCCAGCTGGTGTTACGAACACTCGTGAAGGACTAACTTGTTGTTATTGGTCTATATCCGTGGACATAGAAATATATCTACAGTGAGAAGAGTGCAACTGTAAGTCTATAGTGGAGTGTACTCACAGTTAACGAATATCGATTAACTCGATTAATGAGTTTAACCAATTAGTCTCATATCGTTGGAGCTTCTGATTTGTAGGTCCATTAGGTTCCACTGGTAGCTCATTCAAGGGTGATGAGGAAATTAAAGTAATTTGAATAGTTCAAATTTACTAAGGGAAAATAATATAATGTATGTTGATACATTATAATATAAAGTTTATAATTTAATTAAATTTTATGATATACATTTGTTTTTGAATTTGATTTTAAAACTAATTTATGGGGGAATTAAATATTTGAAGGATTTCAAATATTAAATGTAATATGAATTAATTTCATATTAAAACTATAGGTTAAAAATAATACGCATAAGATGCACATTAAAACTATAGATTATATGAGAGAAAGATAATTGAATGTGATTCAATTATAAGGTTAAATTAAATATGATGTGATATTTAATTTAATGATTAATTAATTGGAGAATTAGTTATTTTAATTTAATTATATTTAATCAAATATGATTTGATTAAGTTAATTGAATTGAAACTATAGGCTACATGAGAATGATGTATTAGAATATGGTTCTAATACATATTTAATTAAATATGAGAGATATTTAATTATTAGTAATTAATTTGATTAATTAGTTTTAATAAATTAAATATATTTATTTTTATTTAATTAATTAAAATTAGATTTATTTATTTTAATTAATAGTAATAATTAATTAATTAATTAAAAAAATTTGTAACTCTCCACGTTGGGGAGTTACGTTTTTCAAGGGGAGAGTGAGTTTTCTCCTCATTTTTCTCCCTCTCCCTTATATGCTCTCATAGAGGTTAATTTTGTTACAGAGTTAACAACAAAGAAAAAAAACTCTCTAAAAAATTTTGTCCTTCCAATTTCTTTTTCCCTTACTTCAAGATTGAGAAGAGGGGATCCTACCATCCCGCCTCATAAAATCCATCAAAGGATACCAGTGAAGGTCTTTTGGGAGTTATTTTGATCAAGTCGTCTAAAGGTAAGCAATTCTTCTCTTTTTTTTTTCTTTATTTTGTTAAAAATGTATGTTAAGCCTATGTTTATTTTCCAATGCTATCTTTGCTTGGTATTAAATTAGAGTTAAATTTATTTTTTTTCGCTGCACAGGGCTTTAATCCCTACAAGGGATGGGCTATGTTGTGATAGCTTAGGGTCCTTGAGCGTTGTGCTTGGACAATGATGTGTGCTTGAATTGTTTGCTTTCTCTTTTGCTTGGTTTGTTATGATGAATAGTTGTTGACATGCCCTTTTTGTGAATATACTTGCATGAAATAATATTTGAAGAGCATAATCATGTTTTTTAGCCCGTTAAATTTTTTTTATCTCTCATACATCTTTAGGTCCTTTGTCTAACTAAATTAGGTCTTGCATGCATAGAGTTGTATTATTTGGCTTATATTTTTGTTGTCACCCCGAAAGGCCTAGGTGACAAGTGTTAAGTGATTGAAAGCTCAACCTAGCCTAAGTTTTTGCCAAACTCTTGTTTTGTATTGTAAAAGCCAAGTATGTTGTAAAGTAAAAGAAAGTTTGTAAAAGGAAAAACATGTTGTAAAGTAAAAGCAAGTTTGTACGCAATTTTTGAAGGGGATTACTCCTCTTTCTTGGAGTTATGATTAACCTGGGACGGCTATTGTTGGGTTTTATGTCCTAAAACTTGTGGTATGTAAACAATGGAGCTTATTCTAAAATTCAATAAAGGTGTTATTGAATAAATCTATTGCTTGAATGGAAATCCAATAAACCTAAAAATCTTTTGATTATTAGATGAGTAGTGAACTTTGTGTGGAGACATAAAGGTGGATCAGGTTCGAGTAAATAGTCAAAATGATCTATAGTATATGGATAAGGTTGGGTACCTTATTTTAGTAACACTATTGGATACGACATGCTCTGTAGTTGTTACAAGGAGTTGTAAAGTGCTACAAATGAAGTGATCCTAATTCGTTCATGTCGGATATGAGGAGTGGGGGTGTCCTTGTGCAAAGGAGTTTATACAAGATCGGACGACGAAATGAGTCACTCTTACTTTTTAACGCTGTTTACTGTTTAAGACTGACTATTTCAAAGTGATGACCTAGGTAACTTGACCTCAATCCTGAGCTAACTATGAACTCCTGTTTATCTGGGATTACCCTTAGATTTGCATACGTGAGGGTTGGCTCAACAGCGCCGAGTCAATATGACTACCATTTCAGGGGTAAGATCGGATAGATAGCTGGGGACATAGGGTGCAAAAGGGAATTCACTCCTACCCGCTTTAGGGATAGTAGAGAGGTTGTTCCCTTTAAGTGCTGATTCTAGGGCTTGAACAAAGGATCCCACCCTCTCATTTGGTATGAGAAGGACTCGATTTTGTGATTGAATCACAAAACAATTGTTCATTAGAGAATCAGTGGAGACTTAAGGAACAAGAGGTAATTTCGGGGGTAAAACAAAGATTTGACCCAGCCGTTATTACGAACAACCTGTGAAATGTTAACTTACTCATTATGGTTATATCGAGTGGACATAATATATCTACAGTGAAGGGAGTTCAATTATGGGCTTTAGTGGAGTGACCCATTAGTTAATGAATGGGGGTTAGATCGGTCTAATGAGTTTAGCCGATTAATCTCGGATCGTTGGAGTCTTTGATCTGTAGATCCATGAAATCCCCCTACTAGCTCATAAATGGATTAACTCTACTAGCTCATAAATGGATTAACTCTAAAGTAGCGTGATAAGTTAATTTGAAACGTTCAAATTAGAATCAAATGGGATTGGAAAAAATATATTTAAATATGATTTAAATATATGAAGATGAATTTGTGTAAAAATTAATTTAATATTGGATCTTAAATTAATTAGAATTATTTAAATTGTTTAAATAATTATTTATCAATTTTACTAGAAAATTAATTTATGAAATTAATTTGTAAAATTAATAAACTTTGATTTTAAAATCAAAATAGATTTTGGAAATTGAAAAATTAGACAAAATTAAAAATGGGGTTTTCATGTTCATCTTCAACTAGCTTACAAGGAACCCACCTCTTCCTTTGGTTTACTCCAAGCATGAGTTGTATCGCAGAGCTTAATGCGGTTGGTTAAACATCTTTAGTATGGATTCATCTAGCATGTTTAGCTAATTAGGTAATTAGGACCATTGGTTAGATTTTCAACCAATTGGGCTAGGTATAATCAAAAACCATAAAATTACATCTAAACAATTTGATGAACAAGGTTACGTTGATTTATTTCTGATCTCCATCCTCTAAGCTAGAACGTCTTTACTAATTGCATTTTTATCCTCTATTTTTTTGCAATTAACTTTTATGCATTTTCGATTATCAATCCACACCAAATCTCCCTTTTACTTTAACTAAAAATGAGCTTCGAGGAACTAATCTCCTGTGCTTCCTTGTGGTTCGACCCCAGACTTGCCACTTGTGCTATTAGTTAGTATAAGTTGTTAGTTCGATGAATTATAAATAGTATTTGATTTGTGGTCTTTTAGGAGCGACGCCAAAAAGGCTTGCGATCATTTGGTTTACTAGATTACAAATAATACTAGATATTATTTGTAATTATGATGTTGTTACCATCGTTATAAATTGGAAGGTTTCCTCTAGCCTTCTCTTTTTTTTGTTCTTCATTACTGTTGTATCATACTCTCTTGTATTTTTCATCACATGGCAATGAATCTTTTCTCTATCGAGACTGGGTATGATAAGGACGCTACAAAGGTGTCAGTCAACCTAGTTGAGATGTTTTGGTGCGTCTAATGATCCTTTCTATTCCTTAAGTGATTTTTTTTTGGGGAAAATTGCTGAAAATTATTATTTTCTCTTAGGAGGAAAGAGTTTATGAAATAGAAAAAAAACTCAATTACAAATAAGGAAAGAATATACAACAAATAAATACAATGGAGAATTTTACAAAAAAAGAAAATAATTAACACTCCCTCTCTAGTTCGTTTAAAGATATCATTCATGGCTAGCTTGTCAATCAAATAGTTGAATTGCCACTTTGGAAGACCTTTAGTTAGCACATCTGAAATTTTCTATATTGTTGTAAGGTAGGGAATGCATATTATTCCTGCATTAATTTTCTCCTTTATGAAGTGTTTATCAATTTCACTATATTTCGTCCTATCGTGAAGGAATGGATTATGGGCAATGGAAATTGCTGACGTGTTATCACATTAAAGGCGTATGGGCACTGTCTAAGAGAATTTCTGAAGAGATTGAATCCTACAGTGGAAGCGTTGTGAACATTTTGCATCCCACAATTCGATTTTTACATAAACAAATTCAATATACTAAAATAGAACATAAACATGTAATATAACATGTTGTAGGGAAAAATATTAGAACCATTCTTACCTTTGTAGATTCACAAACTTCACGAACAATCTTCTTTAAGTTCCAATGAACGGCTCCTCCAATGATCTTGATCACGAATGATTTCTTGAACAATCTCTTACACTACACGAGAATAACCTTGTTATTCTCTAAGATTCCAATAGAGGGATAGGTGGTGTCCTATGAAGCACAAATACTTCAAAAGGTGCAGAGAATTGGTATCAGATACGTATCTGATACTGATACGTTCAGATACATGGCAGATATATGAAATAGAGTATTTAATTTTTTTTTAAATTTCGGATACGCGTATCCCCATCAAGATACGTGAAGGGGATACGACAAGCTAAAATTTGTTAATTTTTCCTCTTCAGCCCAATAGCCCATTAACCCAAAAATAAGTTAAATAACCCACTTACTACTTAGTTTTCTAATTTTATTAATATAATTATTAAAAAAAAAAGTCTACAATCGAATTCCTAAAACAAAAGTAAAAGTTAAAACTAAAACTAAAAAATAAAAGTAAAAAAAAACCCTAAAATCTAAAACTAAAAGTCAACTGTAAACTTAAACTCTCAAATTCTCATCTCATCTTCTGTTTGACGGGTGACGGCAGTCAACACTCAAGTTCCTTCTAGTCCAGTTCTTCTTCTTCCCTTCGTCTTCGACTCTTCCTCTTCACTTCACCAGTTAGTCCAGTTCACTTCTTCTTCTTCAGTTTTTCTTCATCAACCCAGCCACCGACGACGACTTCGACCGCTCCAGTCAGCAGAGTCTAGATTCATCTCAGGTTAGCCCAGACGACGACGGCTTCGTCTCATTCGTTCAGCACATCGTCAACTCACCGTGGACACCATAAACGTTCATTCTTCCTTAATCCTTCCGTTCAGATTTTGATTTCCATTTTTTTTTATCAAGTTTTCAAGTTTTCATTTTCAATCTCTGAAATTTCCATTTCTTTTGGTTTGAATATTTGATTTTAGGTGTTTAATTTTAATTTTTAACAATAGTAAGTTTCCTTTGGTCTGAAATCTGAATCTTTGATTTTAATTTTTAATAGTAGTAAGTTAAATTTTAATTTTCCATTTCCATTTCTTCTCCGTTCTTGTTTATACTGGCTCTGTTCTTGTTTAAATGACATCTTCATCAAGCCAAAGTCAATCATCAAATCCTTCCATAAACTCATCCTCCTCCATTGTTGAAGATGATACAAAACCTCTTTGGACATATGGACCAAAATTCAAAAATTAGGCGATGGGGGTGGAAAATTCTTTTAGCAATGTAACCTTTGTAATATTTCAAAGAAGAGCTCTTATACACGGGTTAGAGCTCATTTATTGAAGATAAGTGGTCAAGGAATTGGACCTTGTTTAAAAATCACTTCTTCCATTTTGAGTGAAATGCAAAAATTGGAAGAAGAAGTAAAGACTCGACTAGAAAAAAAAGGTCCAAAGTACGTTCCCTTACCACCTCCAGTCATAACAATTGGTGGTGTTAATGTTAGTAATTCTCCTATTACAAGCAAATTGGACTTTGAGTAGAAGAGAAAGTATAGTAGTAGTGATGCAAATACAATTGAAAAATCATTCAACAATGCATCACGAGACCAATTACATTCATTAATTGCCATAATGTTTTATTCCGCTGGTTTGCCATTTCATTTAGCAAGAAATCACATTTTAGAGGAGCATTTTCTTATGCAACAAATAATTTATTGTCAGGATATTTTCCTCCCAGATATAATATGTTGAGGACAGCTCTTCTTTAGAGAGAAAAGACAAATATTGAGCGATTATTAATTCCAATTCGAGATGGATGGCGTACTAAAGGGGTGAGTATTGTGAGTGATGGATGGAGTGGCCCACAAAGGAGGCCTTTGATTAATTTTATGGCAATTTAAGAAGGACAACCTATGTTTCTAAAGTCAGTGGATTGTTCTGGCGAGACTAAAAACAAGTATTTCATTGCAAATTTGATTAAAGAAGTTATTAATGAAGTTGGGCATGAGAAAGTGATTTAAGTGATAACTGACAATGCTCCTAATTGCAAAGCCGCAAGACAAATTATCGAATCACAATTTCCCACGATTATATGGACATCATGTGTAGTGCATACCTTGAACCTTGCTTTGAAGAATATATGTACTGCTAAAAATGTTGAAAACAACTAACTTGTGTATAAGGAATGCAGTTGGATCTCTGATATTGCTAGTGAAGTCATGTTTGTGAAAATTTTTATTATGAATCATTCGATGCGGCTTGCCATGTTTAATGAATTTGTATATCTGAAATTGCTTTATGTGGCTAAAACACGCTTTGCATCTAGTATCATCATGCTTAAGAGGTTTAAACTTATTAAAGGTGGTTTTACAAGCCATGGTCATCAGTGATAAATGGGAAAATTATAGGGAAGATGATGTGATAAAGGCAAGGCGTGTGAAGGATTTGGTGCTTAACGACTTTTGGTGGGACAAAATTGATTATATTCTTGCCTTTACTACACCTATCTATGACATGATTAGAGCTTGTGATACAGATGCACCTTGTCTACATTTGATGTAAGATATGTGGGATGAAATGATTGTAAAAGTGAAGACAACTATTTATAAGCATGAAGGATTGCAACCAACTGAACCTAGTGACTTTTCCTCTTTTTATGACGTGGTTTATAATATTCTCATTGTTCGCTGGAATAAAAACAATACTCAACTTTATTGTTTACCACACTCCTTGAATCCGAGGTACTTGATTACACTATCTTGTTTATCTTTTATATATATTATATATATATATATATATATATCCATCTTTATATTTACCTTTATCTATTTAGGTACTATAGTGAGAATGGCTTTAAAGTCCCCTAATCGAGTGGCCCCCAACACCAAATATTCGAACTATCTCGAGAGAGGATGAAGTGTTTAAGAAAATATTTAGTGACCCTGGGGATCGTGCAAAAGTGAACATAGAGTTTGCAAACTTTCTACCAAATCTAAAGATTTCAGTGACCCTGGTTCCATATCTCAAGATGTATAATTGATCCTATAAGTTGGTGGTGCCACTCATGTGTCTATGCCCCAATGCTTCAACCAATTGCATTGAAAGTACTTAGGCAACCTTCTTCCTTTCCTGTTGTGAGAGAAATTGGAGCACATACTCTTTATTAACTCTCTCAAAGGAATAAGTTGACACCTCAACGTGCAGAAGATTTGGTATATATTCACAGCAATCTAGCCTTTTGTCAAGGGGTACTCCAGAATATTCAAAGAGGAGAGACTAAAGCATGGGACATTGCTGGAGATAGTTTTGATCTTTTGAGATGTGGTATGTTGGAAGTAGCCAATTTATCTTTAGATGAACCAGAGCTAAAAGCTGATGTTTTGGGAGATCATGGTGGTGGTGAAAGTGAATAATGATGTTGATGATGATGATGTTGATTTAAGATTTGAGTGTTTCAAGTTTTTCTATTTCTAGTCTTTATGTTACAATTTGGTTTGTACTAAGAACTTTGTGGTAGGACAAAGTGATAATATTTCAAGTTTCTTTAGTTTGTCTTTGTACTAAGAAACTTTTATGTTATTAATTTGATATCTTATGTTTTGGACTACATTTTAGTATCTTTCTTATGGTTAAATTTATATATATGAAAAAATAAAATTAAAAATGACGTATCCTTAGACATATCTGTATCTTAGTTTTTTAGAAATTGACGAATCGCCGTATCTGATCATATCCGTATGCGTATTCGTATCGGTGTCTATGCTTCTTAGATGGTGTCCAACTATTGGGAGAGGGAGAGGAGAAAAGGATTTTGGAAGAGAGAGAGGATTCTCTTTGTGGCTTAGGAAAATTTTTGCACAATAACACTTGTGTGTCGTGTATTGTCAATGTGTCCCAAAGGGGCCAAAGAGAGGTCATTATATAGAGAAGGCCCAAGTCCTTTTCCTAATCATTTTCTATTTCCCTTTTCTACAATTAATTAATAAATAACACTTATTTAATTATTAGCCCAATTAATATAATTACTATTTATGTATTAATTCCAATATATATATATATATATATATATAATATATATATATTATAATATATATACCAGGATTTAATTATCATAAACATAGTATGTATGTGTACAATACCCCTCTATTAGTTAGTTCTTTGTGAATCTAATTATCTTGAATTAATTAATTGAATCTTATTCAAATATTACTTTCCAATTTAATTTGAATTATAGATCATAATTCATAATAAATTAATATTAATCACATTAATATATGGTTTCCTCAAATTAATTTGAACAATTTAACATCCCTTTTAAATATCCTCTAGTGGGTTAACAAGGGGGACCTGGTGGACCTTTAGATCAGAAGCTCCAACGATATGAGATTAATTGGTTAAACTCATTAATAAAGTTAATCAATATTCATTAACTGTGGGTACACTCCGTTAAAGACCCATAGCTGTACTCTTCTCACTACAAATATATTTTTGTGTCCACGGATATAGACCAATAATAGCAAGTTAGTCCTTCACGAGTGTTCGTAACACCAGCTAGGTCAAATTACTGTTTTACCCTTGGTTTACCTTTGACTTCTTAAGTACCACTGCTCCTGTAATGAACAACCTATTTATGCTCTAACCAATAAACAGAAACCCCTCTTGGGCCAATGAGAGGGTAGGACCCTTTTGTTCAAGTCCCGGAGACGCCACTAAAGGGAACACTCATCTACTTACCCTTAAGACGAGAAGGAGTGAATTCCATCTTGTATTATTATGTGCCTAGCTCCCACTCGATCTTGTCCCAAAATGGAAGGCATATTGGGTTGACGAACTGACCACCCTCACCCATACAAATCAAAGGACAATCTCTCGTGAACAGAAGTTCATAATATACTCAGGATTAAGACTAAGTTGTCTAGGTCATCCTATTGAAATAGGAACCTAACTAGTTAACGGTGTTACATCTAGTGGTTACTATTTTGCAGTTCGATCTTATGCAAAATCATTGCATAGGATACCCCCACTCATATGTCAACTGCACGAATGCGTTGGATCATTGCGTTTGTATCAAATACAAAGTAGGTCGTATCCATAATATTACCAAGATAAGGTACCTAACCTTATCCCTATACTATAGAATCTTCAGTCCGTATCTTGAACATTGATCCCTATATGTCTCCACATACAATTGAAGACTCATAAGGCAACTTTGGATGTTAGTTTATTGGATTTAGGGTTATTAAGACAAAAGTAGACAAACAACACAAACAATAACATTTATTGAATTAATATTTATGACTCTTTATTGATGACAATTGATTAATAACATTTACTATCTATGAGTTTTAGGGCATAAAACCCAACAATTTCAATTCTTCCAATAGTTTTCTTATTCATATACCCTCACAAATATCATGGTTAATGCCCTAAATTCTCCTTCAGTGCTACTTTTTGTAACCACACTTTGTTTTTTACTTCACCAAGTAACTAGATTTCCTCCAATTGCAGCTATCAATTTTAAATTTTGCTCAATAGGAGTTTCTGCTATCTTACAACCAAATAAATCTGCCTCGTTTAATAGGTAAAGAATATACTTCTTTTGGTTGACAAGAATTCCATTTTTGAACCTGACAAACTCTATGCCTAGGAAATACTTTAAGGTTCCCATGTCCTTGATTTGTAAATCATTAGCGAGTTTTTTCCTTCAAGATATTCAATCTTGTTTCATCATTACCTGAAAGTATAATAATATCATCAACATACACTATCAAAACAACCACCTTGCCACTTCCAACATGTTTATAGAACATAGTACCGACTTGACTTTGACTTAATCTGTAACTCGTGACTGCCTTTCCAAAATGTTCAAACCATACTCTAAGAGATTGTTTAAGGCTGTATAATGATTTCTTTAACTTGCATACTTTGTTAACCTCGAGATCTACCTAAAAAAATAGTGACAAGTCTATAAATACCTCTTCTTTAAGGTCCCTAGTGAGAAAGACATTCTTAATATTAAGTTGATAAAGAGGCCAAACAAAATTAACTGCAATAGACAATAGGATTTTGATAGAATTAATTTTAGCAACTGGAGCAAATGTTTCTGGATAATCAATCTCAAAGATCTGAGTGAACCCCTTGGCAACCAATCTGGCTTTGTACCTTTCAATACTACCACTAACTTTACATTTTATAGTGAACACCCATTTGTATCCCACTGTTTTCTTATCTTTTAGTAGTTCAACTATGTCCCATATGCAATTTTTTTTCAGCGCATTAATTTCTTCCATCACTACTAATTTCCAATTCAAATAATTTTGGTCCTTGTGTATATTCCTTGGAATAAATAGGTTATTATTTTAGATGTGAAGGCTTTATGACTCTCGGATGATCAAGTATTACCGGGTACTCCGAAGATTTAGAAAGAAAGTCTTCTTATTTCACAGCTCATTCAGATAATCTAAGATAAGAAAGATAGTTTGCAATGGAATATTTGAGACATTTACGAGTACCTTTCCTATGGGCAATTAAAGAACTAGGAGGAATAGTAGTAAAGTATCTAATACCGGGATCTTCAGGATCATTCATAGAAGCATTAGATTGGTCATATGACAAGTCAACTTTATAATCTCGATCTCATTGAATCAAGTTTCTTCTAATATAAACTTGAAGTTCAGGATTTCAACTTGTTGAGTCAATTTTTAGTGTTTCTCTCCTTGAAGAAGAACTTTTTACACTTGGCATCGAAGAACTAGAACGCTTCATTTTAGAATCCATGATGTTTGAGAGTGGTGGAGTGTCCCAGAAATTATCTTCAAGGTTAGATGTCTCCTCTTGAAGATAATTTGGGCTAAAAAAATGGTTGATTTTAAAAAAAAAGACACATCCATACTCTCAAAATACTTGATCAAAACATTTGCAAGTCTTCTTATGAGAGATATAGCCTACAAAATACATTTGATGGCATGAGGATCAAGTTTGGTTCAAGAAAGGGTGGGAGTATGAACATAAGCAGTAAAAAAAAATAATTTTATTGGTAAATTAGAGAACAACCGGACATTAGGAAAAAACTCTTTGAAGAGACTTAGAGGAATTTTAAAATTTAAGACCTTAGACGACATTTGATTGATCAGATATGCAGCTGTAAGGGTTACATCACCCTATAAATATTTTGGAACATTCATAGAAAACATAAGGGCAATAGCAACTTCAAGTAAGTGCCTAATTTTTTGCTCAACAACCATTTTATTGAGGAGTATCACGACACATAGCTTGATGAAAAATACCCTTATCTTGCAAAAAATTGGTTAATTGTTCATTGAAATATTCAGTGCCATTATTAGAGTTGCAAATTTTTTGAAACCCTAAAAACCACAATTTTCTAAAAACCTAAAAACCTTATCTCTTACCACTGCTATTGTTGTTGATTGATCTCCATTTGTTCTCCACGACCACTAGTCACTTCAAGCTCCGTCGAACGTCGCATCTTAGCTGACGATCGATTGCATCTCTACTGGTCAAATCCCGAGTGTTTCATATCCCAGCCACTCGATTGGTCGCATATTTTAGGTATCAACGCTCGTCTGCAGGTTGTCTCCACTGGTTGACTTCTTCTGCATCGCTGTCCATCATTTTTACCACTCAAAGCCGCTTATCATCGCTGATTGCAAGCTTGGTGTTTTTAGCCACTATTTGATGTTTTCCCCCCTTCATATCTATTGTTTTTTTGTCTTTGTTTCTTCAGTAATATGTCAGACTCTAAGGCACCTATCGCAGTCTTTGACAATCATATCAATTCAAACGATCCCCCTATCCAAATAATCGCCATTCAAATTAATGAGGATAATTTTCTTTGTTGGTCCCAAAGTGTTCAGATGCATATTCATGGACAAGGGAAGATTCATTACATTATGGAGGGAAATCGCCCCTAGCTCAAATGATCCTTCATTCGTTGGGTGGGATGCTGAAAACTCCATGGTTATGATTTGGATCGTAAATTCCATGGTTTAAGACATCAAGTGTAACTACATGTGTTACTCTGTTGCCAGGATTTAGGCAACCAATCACAAGTGTTTGAGTTGAATCTTAAATTGGGTTATAAACTTATATATGATAAAGAGCTAACTCAGTTACTCAATACTTTCACTCTGTAAAAAGGATTTGACAAGACCTTAACCTCTTTGATACGTATGAGTGGAAGTCTATAGAGGATTAAAAGCACTATAGGAAAAATGTTGAAGATGATCGTATTTACAAATTCCTTGTAGGCCTCAATGTTGAGTTTCATGAAGAGGTAGGATATTTGGAAGAACTACTCTTTCAACTATTAATGATGTTTTTCTAAAGTTCACAGGGAAGAAAGCACAGAAATGTTATGATTGGAAAAGAAAATGTTGATTCAGTTGAATGCTTTGTGTTGGTGAATGAAAATACTACAATGAAGGCTTTTGATCAATTCAAAAAGCCACATGAAAAGTCTTATGTCTGGTTCAACTATTGTAATAAACCTTGACATACGCTTGAAACTTGTTGGAAACTTCATGGAAAACCTACAAATTGGAAAAGTTCTAAGCAAGGTGAGAGAAATTCCCATCAACTCTAATGCTAATGTTGTTAACTCCATACTATTTAATGAAAAGCAAATCGATAAACTTTTGAAGCTGCTAAAGACAAATTTCATCATTTGGTAGTCCTAGTATTTCCTTGACACAATGAAGTACTTGTCCTTAAGCTCTCTTCTGCCTCAATTCCTCTCCATGGATTATGGATTATAGATTATGGAGCCTCTGATCATATGACTAGTTTCTCTTGTTTATTTGAATCATATTCTCCCGTGTATTGCAATGAAAAAACTCACATTGTCAATGGTAGCTTCACCTTTATTACAGGAAAAGGAACTATTCCTTTGACTAAAAAACTTACATTACATTATGTCCTCATGTTCCAAAATTAACTTGCAAATTTTTATCTATTAGTAAAATCTTTAAGGATGCTAAATGTCGTGTTATTTTTTTGTGAAGCTCATTGTATCTTTCAAGATCAAGACTTGCACTACAAGAAAAAGAGGATCTCCCAATACGTAAATCCGCCATCCATCAGGAGATCGGTCATCGGGAGATAGGGTATCTCCTGACGACGTGAAGGACGCTATGACGTATACTATTCTTCGGAAGATTGGAACAATTACAATCTCCCAACGGTGTGACATTGCCCATCGAGAGTTATTGTAACTCCCGACGATTCTCCTAACGACCATCAATGGTCGTCAGGAGATCTGGTATAAAACCCAAATCCCAGAAGGTAGATCGTTTGCCTCCTCTTCTACCCCCAATTCTCAAACCCTAGGAGTTTTTTTTGTCACCATCACCGTCGTTGGTTTGTTCGTTCGAGAGAGTGAAGCGTTGTACCGTCGTCGTTCGTTCAAGAGATTGAAGCATTGCCATTGGTGGTTTGAAGATTCACCGTTGTTTGGTTTGAATATTCGTCGTCGTTTGGTTTGTCTGTCATCGTTGGTCATCGGCCGCCATTCGAGAGAGTGAAGCGTTGCCTTCGGTGGTCTGATAGTTTGTTTGCCGCCATTCGTTCGTCGTCATCACTACTGTTTCGTGAGTTCTCTTCTCTCCAATTTCTATTATTTTTGCCTTTACTATGATTTTCTATGATTTTTGCCAATTTCTAAGATTTTTCCATTTTTTTTTAAATCAATGGTCATCTTAGAATTTAAACTTTATTACTACTGTTAAGTAACTACTAGTGTCAATCTAGAGTACTTTCATTCTTCTATTTTGTCATTTAAATTTGTATCACATCAACTTTGATTCTTCAATTTTAATTAAATTTCTAGAAACAAATTAATAAAAATTGGAAAATGTGAATGAGCATTTCTAAAGTACAAGCCCAAACTTAAAGGCAAGTAATTCTATCAAAAAATTCTTCAAAAAGAAAAACCCTAGTAAAACTCTTATAGTTAACTTAGTGCCAAGCAAATATAGCTTCTTTCATGCATATATATATATGGATGTTAAATAATTTTTTAGTACAGTAAATGTAAGGTATATTGAAGAATTTGAACTCTGAACCTCAAATAAAGGAGTATACATTTAATAATATAAACTATGAGGGTGTTTGGGCCTCTAACATGCCTTGAGTTGAGTGAGTTATTATGCCTTGAGTTGAATATTATGCATTTTTGGATATAAAATTCTCTTTTGAATTCAATTATCATTGGTTCAGGATTCAAACATAGAGATTTGGAATGCCAATTTATTGCTTTATCTAATGAGTTATATTTGATATCTCAGAATATCCTTTAATAGTGGATGTCCTAGAATATTGGTTCTTTTAGTATAAAATTAGACATATTGTTTGAAGTTAGCAGCTATTGTTGGTTTGTGCAATTGTTTCAAGTTGGAAGCTATTGTTTGTACAATTGTTGCTATTTCTGCAATTGTTGTCCTCAATCCTCGCCGATAGAGATGTTTTTGGAAGCTATGAAAATCTATCCACAAGTTGTAAAAAGTATGGTCTAGAAAAGCTTGATCTGAAAAAACATGACCAAATTTGGCTTTGTCCTTTGTCCTTTGATCAAATTGTTCATTAAATTAATCAAAATTTATGCTTAATACAGGTTATTGTTTTGGACTACAAGTTGGTCAGAAGAAAATTATTTTTAAGAATGAATAAAGAATGGATTAAAATAAGGAATAAGTTATCAGTTATGTGTGGGGGTGGGTCGAACTTGGAGTTCTTGTGTGTTTATGAATATTTATAGAGTTTGAACGTGTTGTGGGGGGTGGGTCAAGTTTGATTTAGATTGTTTTGGGGAGCAAGTTTGAGTTTTATGTGTGTTCTTTCTTGTTTATGAAGTTTGAATATGTTGTGGGGGTGGGTAGAGTTTGGTTATAATCGTTTTGGAGTTGAACTTGTAGGTTTTTATGTGTTTTTTTTTATGTTTATGAGCATCAGAAATATCGTGGGGGTGGGTAGAGTTTGATTATACTCATTTTGCTCGTTTTGTCGTTGAACTTGGAGTTTTCTTGTGTTTATGGATGTTTATGAAGTTTGAACGTGTTGTGAGGGGTGGGTCGAGTTTGGTTTAGATTGTTTTCGGGAGAAAGTTTGAGTTTTATGTGTGTTCATTCTTGTTTATGAAGTTTGAATATATTGTGGGGGTGGGTAGAGTTCGATTATAATTGTTTTGGAGTTGAACTTGTAGGTTTTTGTGTGTTTTTTGATGTTTATGAGTGTCGAAAATTCGTGGAGTGATGTGAATTCAACCATTGAACCGTTGCATGTTCCTAAAAGACCAATTACAAGAAGCAGGGCAAAGAAGATTCAAGAGGCATTCACACTACAACTTCAAAAACTAGAAAATTCACAAGAATCGATAAATAATTTTGAGACCAAAGTTTTATATAATGTTAGTTCAATGAGTCAAAAAGAGAATAGAATGAAGATGACATGGGAAAAGTCCTATAGTTTGGAAGATGACACGGTGGTAAAAAAAATGTGCAGATTTTATGAAGAAAATGCTATCAAGTGTGCACTACATGGGGAAATGTGATGTCAAACCTTGTCAAACGTGCATATCTACTTTGCCGCCTTCTAGAGGAGATATTTAAGACAATTTGATGACTTTCTACATTCCTAGTTTTGCATTTTGACTTATAATTTAGTATGCAATTAAGTTTCAAGTTTCTAGGTGTTATTTTCTACAATTTGCAATTAATTGTATTTGAATGACTTTTGAGTTTCTTGGTCTATCCACGACCATTTGACCTATAAAATGGCTTGTAATATTCTTCAAAACACAGATTATCCATAGTAAAAAAGCTTGTGCTTATTCAACCCTTTGGTGTTGTCTTTTTCTTTCAAATCTTGCTTTAGATTTGATGTTTAAATCAATTCATTGGATTAGTCTTGATCAAGCTAATTCTGGAGTGAGTTCTCTTAGGATCTAAGAGTGACCATCATAGATTCTAAGTTTGATCTAAGTTAGCTTTCTTTGTGAGTATTTGCAAGGATCCTAGAAGGACCTCTAGCTTTGCATCTGACAAGCATCGCGGGCACTTATCATGGGGATGGGTAGAGTCTGATTATACTCGTTTTGCTCGTTTTGTCGTTGAACTTGGAGTTTTTGTGCGTTTATGGATGTTTATGAAGTTTGAACATGTTGTAAGGGTTGGGTCGAGTTTGGTTTAGATTGTTTTCGGGAGAAAGTTTGAGTTTTATATGTGTTCGTTCTTGTTTATGAAGTTTGAATATGTTGTGGGGGTGGATAAAGTTCGGTTATAATCATTTTGGAGTTGAACTTGTAGGTTTTTGTGTATTTTTTTGTGTTTATGAGCGTCAGGAATGTCGTGAGGGATGGGTAGAGTTTGATTATACTCGTTTTGCTGTTGAACTTGGAGTTTTTGTGTGTTTATGGATGTTTATGAAGTTTGAATGTGTTGTGGGGGTGTGTTCGTTCGATTATGACATTTGAATGTTTTTGTTTTATTGTAGGATGCTATTCGGAGATGAGGTTGGACGATTGTTCAAGATGCTGTGTTCCAGACGTTGTTTTCTTTTCTATATTTATTGACGTTGTTTTCATTTTATTTCTTCTATGCATTTCTGAAAACAAATTTCTGTTATTTAGTATCGACTTTGCTTTATTGTAGGATCTTGTAACTTTTTATTTATTAGTTATAGTATGGACTTCGTTTTATTTGTTTTATTTATTATGTGAATCTATTTGAGTTGGTTAGGATGCTTTACAGGTTATTCAGATCAAATTTAAAAAATTATAAATTACAAATTAAAAAAATTTAAAAGCCAATATTCAACAAATGAAGGAACTCTCCATGCATATTTTAGCGTATTGGGAGTTAGAAGAACTCCAGATGAATAAAACAAGATGTCGAGAGTTCCTAAAACTCCCGACGCATAGAAGAGCGCGTCGGGAGTTCCAAGAACTCCCGATGCATAGAAGAGCGACTTGGAAGTTCCTAGAACTCCCAACACATAGAAAAGCGCATCGGGAGTTCCTAGAACTATTGACAACGTATACTAACCGTCAGGAGTTCTGGGAACTCTTGATGCGCTCTTCTATGCATCGAGAGTTCTAAGAACAACTCCCGACGATCCTTTTCTTGCGTCAGGAGTTCCTCTCCTTATGGATTTTTCCCGACCAAACTCCTGAGGATCTGTTTTACATCGGGAGAGGATCTCTCGACGCGTTTTCCACCATTTTTCGGCGATTTTAGGCATCGGGAAAAGTGCAATTTTTTGTAGTATTAGAGGGGAGGGAGGAGGGATGATTATGTTAGGATTGGTATCCTAAATCTTATGGTTCTCGTAGTTTGTAAACTTGTATAAACAAATTGTTATTAATAAAATAAGAGTTATTTTATTTGTGCATTAACTGAATCCAATAAACTAAGATCCATGGTTGTTTTATGTAACTTAAACATGTATGTGGTTGACATACAGGTGGATCATGCTTAAGTAATAACCTAAATGGTCTAAAACATATGGGTAAGGTTGGGTATCTTATCCTAGTGACATTACGAATAAAATCCACTTTGTAATTGTTACAATAGTTGTAAAGTGTTACAAATAATTTGATCCTAATCCTGTGGAATGCGAGTGAGGTATTCTATACAAAGAGTTTGTATAAGATCGAACCGCGAGTACATATTGCGGAAAAGATTGCATCCCAATTTTAATTTTACATAACACGCAAAGAATATATGTGATAGAAACAAAGTACACATGATCAATTAAACATACACATATATATAGAAATTAAGAAGAAGAAAAGATTTAGAAAACATACCCTTGAAGACTAGTCTCTTCATGATTTCCTCTCCAAAAACTTCAAACACGAACAATAGAACATACAACAACAAGTGTTAAGAACCAACAGACACCACCATATGGAGATCTCAATATTCTCAGGGTAGAGACCCGTAGAGAGTTTGTGGATTTCTTTGAATAATTCGGGGAGGGAATGATTATGTTTTGAGAGAAAAACACTCTTCCAAAAGCTTCAACAACTCCAATATTTTCAACACCTTAGAACTCCAACACATTTTGGAGTATTTATAATAGTGCAAGTGGATGATAAAAGAACATTTCTTTTCTATCTTCCAAATAATAATGAGAGAATTTCTTGAAGAAATGAAAGGTTTATAAATTATTTGAAGAAAATGAAAGGTTTATAAATTATTTGAAGAAAATGAAAGGTTTATGTAATTAAAAAATACATATAATTAACAGAACTAATTTTCATTTAATATATACTTTAATTAATAACCTATTTTATGTAACTAAAAAATATACATGTAATTAAATAAAACTAATTTTTTATTTAATTTATATATATACTTTTATTTAATATTGTAAAAGCAAATTCTCTCAATTATTTAATATGAATCAAAATCATATTAAGTTTAATAGTTTCTCTCAAATTATATCTCATATAATTTTATATAAATAATTCCCTTTATTAATTTGAACAATTCAAATTAATCTGAATTAATTCGATTCTCATTTTTATCCCAATTGAGCTAACGAGAGGACCTTATGAATCTATAGTTTGAAGCTCCAATGGTACTCGATTAATTAATCAAATTCTTTAATTAAATTAATCAACCTCCATTGACTGTCAATCACTTCACTAAAGACTGACAACTGCAATTTTTGTACTATATATGTAATTTTATGTCCATTGGATATAACCAATCAACGGTGCGTTGACTCTTCACAAATTGCTCGTAACTATAGTTGGGCCAACATTTCCTTTTTGCCCTTGTAGGTACATCTAACTCCTTAAGTACCACTTATCCCTCTAATAAACAATAAGTTATATTCCAACTATGACCAAATCCCTCTTAGGCTAGGAGAAGTTGTAGCGTCACATTATTAAGCCCTGGAATCAGCTTTTAAGGGAGCAATTTATCTATAGCCTCTAACTATATAGAATAAGTGAATTCCTTCTTGTATAGCTGTGTTCCTAGCTCCTTAATCAGATGAATCCCCAAACTGGTAGACATATTGAGTCAACAAAATTGGCTACTCTCATCCATACAAGTCAAAGGATCATCTTCATAGGCAGAAGTTCACAACTTACTTAGGATTCAAATTAAGTCATCTATGGTCATCTTGATGAAATGCAAGTCTCATCTACCAACGGTGTTATATGGAGAGACTATACATTTCGTGGTCCGGTCTTATATAAAGTCTTTGCATAGAATACCCCTACTCACATATCTACACATGAATGATCAAGATCAGATCATTTGTAGCACTTTACAACAATAACAACTACAAAGAAAGTTGTATTTGTAATGTCACAAGAATAAAGTGCCCAACCTTATCCATCTACTACAGACCATTTAGGTTATCATTTAAACATGACCTGCCTATATGTCTTTACATACATGTTTAAGTTTCAAAAAATAACCTTGGATCTTAGTTTATTTGTTTTTTTAGATAAATACAACTAAATGATAAATAAAATACCTATTTATTTTGTTAGATAAATAAATTGTTTGTACAATACAGTTACAATTACAAGACCTAAGAGATTTAGGACATCAACCCTAACAATCTTCCACTTGTCTTAAAGCCAGTGGAGTGCACAAAAGAAAGATCAAATAAGTATAATGTACATAAAAACAAGAAACTATGACATACAATAAGCGCCCAATATTTCCCACTTGCCCTTGACAAAATTAAGCATGTCTCGTAGACCTAGACTCTTTAGATGACCCTTAAACACCTTCATTGTAAGAGCCTTTGTAAACGGATCAGCAACGTTATGCACCAAAGCTATCTACATGACAATCACGTCTCCTTGATGCATAATATCTCGAATCAAGAGTAAACACTGATCCTAAAGTTGATTTCCTAGAATCCCTATCAATCTGAAAATCAAAGTCAGTGTATCTTATAAAGATCAAATTCTTAGACCTATACACAAGTATGTAGTCCATCATTCTCCTAAGATAATTAAGGATGGTTTAACGGTAGTCTAATGATTTAATCCTGGATTAGATTGATATCTATTGACTATCCTCATTGCATAGTAGATGTCGGTCTAGTACATAGCATCACATATATCAGGCTACCAACAATCGAAGCATAGGGAATCTGTCTCATCTCCTCAACTTCTTGAGGTGTCTTAGGACATTGTTCCTTAGATAAAGCAACTCAGTGCTTGAAAGGTAGTAAGCCTCTCTTGGAGTTTTTCATTGAATACTTGATAAGTATATTGTCAATATACGATGCTTGAGACAAAGATATCTGAATGCCTCAAACTAATTGTACCTCTCCCAAATCTTTCATTTGGAATTGGGCCGACACCCACTATTTTATGCTAGTCAGTATTCCTATATCATTCCCAATGAGTAGAATATCGTATGCATATAATACTAAGAAAGATACTGAACTGTTGATGGTTTTCTTATAAACACAAGATTTATCAACATTTTGATCAAAACCATAAGACTTGATCACAGAATCAAATCTTATGTTCAAGATCGAGAAGCTTGTTTCAGTCCATAAATGGACCGATTAAGCCTGCAAACTTTTTGCTCTTGACCTTGGGTTATGAATCCCTCTGGTTGCTACATATAAATGGTCTCCTCAAGATTGTCATTCAGAAAAGTAGTCTTTAACGTTCATTTGCCATATCTCATAGTTATAATATGTGGTAATGGATAACAATATCCTGATAGATTTTAACATGGCAACAAGTGAGAAAGTCTACTTATAGTCAACTCCTTCAACCTGGGTATAACCTTTTGCTACTGGTCTAGCCTTGAAGGTTTGCACCTTACAATCTGTACCCCTTTTTCTCTTGTAGATCCATTTGCAACCTATAGATTTTACCCCATCAAGTTGATCTACAAGATCCTAGACTAAATTGAAGTACAAGCTGCACCCTTTTTCCTCTTCTAAGTGTATCATTTTAATTCAAGTGTATCAAGGGGTATCGAGTGTATTAGGTATTTTCGTATATTTTTTTACATTTTTTGATTTAAATCATGGGCTCGACTTCTTTTCTGCTATTTTTGTAAAACAAAAAGGCTTGGGCTACGAACCTAATATTAAGAACTTATTTTGCCCATTTTGAAATTAGCCCATCTATAAATATATTGGAGTCTTTGTTAGAATAATTATAGATGTTTTAATTATTGAAGTTTAAGATTGATAAAGGGAACTACCTCAATCACGTATGAGAACCCCCCTTTATTCTAGGTGAACCCCACAATGATAATAAGAATAACCCCAATTAACTATTTAGTAAGCAATCCCAAGAAAGCTAAACAGATTTGGCTTGGAAGATTGATCGATGATCAAGAAGAAAGAAGAACTTGTTACTAACTTCAAGATTTCGAACTCTCCATAATCTAAGTGATCAAACTAGATTGAAAGTTCTAATACATGCATTCTAAACACAAGAATACAAAGAAAAAGCATAAAGTTTGAGAGACAAAAACTCTAATGAAATTTCATTCAAATTCAAAATGTTTCCAATGACCAAACTACATAGGTATTTATACTAATTGAAAAGACAACTTGAAAGGACACAACTTTTCACCTAATTGACTAGGTTCAACAAAAATTCTTCAACTATATACATGAACCTTAATAAATGTAAATACATTGAAATAAATTAATACATCAAGCATTAAATATGGGGATGAATTTGAATTTTCAGATTTATTAGGACTTTTGGGTGCCCAAGTGACTCTTGGAGCTTGAAGAGTTTCAACTCTTCATGATGGACTGGAAATTTAGCTTGGAAGTAAGCATTTAATCCTTCTTCAAATCTTTTATGAGGCATAATGATTGCCTCATGATTGGATTGACTTGGAAAACTCTCCCATGGATTTTCAGCATGAGTTTCGATTGAGCTTGTTGAGCTTCATTTTTCACTTGTAAAATTTCATGTTCTCCTATGATGGTCAGCTTCTTGTCAAAGACTTTATTACTTTAATTCCTTAGATGCTGTAATATTTTAAATAGGATATTGTACAAATTATGAAATTTAGTATTTAAAATTTTTAATTATATCTTTTAAAATTGCATATGTACTATTGTTTTTATTAGGGGTGTTTGTGGGTTGGGTTTAGGGATATTTTAGGCCCAACCCTATGGTTTGGTTTGTGTATTTTTCTAATCCAAACTAACCGTTGTTAAATTATGAACCTGAACCAAACCAACCCATAAAAAATGGGTTGGGTTGGTTCGATTCCATTGGTTGCCTTAAAAAAAAAAAGTTGGAATCACCAATAAAAAACACATAAGATTCCACAATCCACAGAACGATATCCAAAATCTATTATAATAAAACAAGTCTCCAAAATTCACAAGAAAGACCATAATGTCTACAAAATTTAAAATGTAGGCAACAATGTTTTCAAATGTCTACAAAATTCACAAGTAAGACTATAATGTTTACTAGGGGTATTCATGAGTTGGGTTGGGTTGAAAAACTTTTTTTAGACCCAACCCAATTGTTCTGGTTGTAAATTTTTTCAACCCAAATAACCTTTATTAAAAAATGAACCCAACCCAACCCAACCATGAAATATTTGGGTTGGGTTGATTCGAGTTAATTAGGTCATTTATTTAAAATTTTATTCTAAAAAAAAGTAAAACGTAAATATGTAAAAGTCTAATTTAATTATTTTCATATATTGAATTAAGATTAACAACTCAAATATGTAAAAGTCTAATTTAATTATTTTCATATATTGAATTAAGATTAACAACTCAATTTCAATTTATATAGTGAAAATTTTCTTTCTAAAGTGTAAAGAAACTACTTCTAAGAGTTGTTGAAAAATAAATTATTCAAAAAATATTGGAATTAAATAAAATCAAAATCAATATATGTATAAGTAAGAAAAAACATATATTTTAAAGTTAATAATAAATTCGGGTTGGTTCGGGTTGGTTTGGATTATATTAGTTGAACCCAAGAACCAACCCAACCTATAAAATTTTCATTTATTTGAATCCAATCCAACCCAAATGAGTTGATAACCCAATCCAAATTGCACGGATTGGGTTGATCGGATTTTTCGGGTCATCGGATTTTTTGAACACCCTTAATTTTTATTAGCAAAATTGATAATGTTTTATTTAAATGAAAATTGTGTTAGAAGAGTTTTAAAAATTGTAAAAAAAAATATATATTTAATTAAAATAAAAAATTATTAAAAAAATAAATAGGAAAATTTTTTCCTACAAGATTGGGAATGGAATAGGGACAGATAGGGATGGGGTGTTTTCCCATCTCCGCTCCTGGACTTCCCTGGCTTCTCCACACCACAGGGCAATTTGGATATTTCATATGTTCATTTGTCCCAAAAATCTTTAAATTAAAAACTTATCCTAAATATGCTTAAAGTTAAACCTCCTAAGATTGTCCTATTTTTGGCTTGGACGTTCTTCTGAAGCCTCACCGCCTCCGGTGGTTCTTTCTTCTCTGTTCCTTTCTTCTCTCGCTCAGATACACAGCTTTCAGCTCCTCGTCTCCATCATTCAATTCTCAGAGCATATCCGAAACCAATCTCGATTCTATGAGCATTTCCGGAATCCTTTTTGGTTTTCCGGTAGTCGGACAACAGTGGATTGCGTTCCACCGGGGGCGATTGAGTGGGAAGAACTGGCTACACAGGGCGAGTTTCATTTGATAAGACATCAAGTTGCAGCGGGTGGTTTTCTGATCAGACAGTACGTTGAGGCTTTGGTCTTTTGTTTAAACTTTTCATTTAATTTTGAGTTTGTGTGATTGCAATTAGTTGTATGCTTAGGTCTTTTGTATTGATGTACTGTTTAGATTATCTTTTGAAGAATTTTTTTTATTGTTTCTTTTCGTTGCTGTATAGACTTCCTCTATGTTGTCCTCTATCTCTGCTTGCTTACGGGCCGGTTAAATCCAGGTTTGCAGAGAATGACAAGTTTCTGGTTCTTCTTTTTGTTCTGTAGTTTAGTTTTCTTTCCTTTTTTTTTCCCTCTTTGGGGAATGATAATGGATTTTGGATTCTCAGATGTTTCTGCTTTATTATTCTCCCCCTGTTCAATCGAGTCTGACATTCTTATTGTGATAGGTATAAACGGGTATTGTAATTTCTAGTGTAGAGTTAACAAGAAGAGGGAAACATGATTATTTTCTTTTCTTTCTTTTTTTTTTTTTTTTTTTTTTTTGTCATTTGGATTTTGGTACCTTGGTTGCGCTATTTCAATGTGTTGATAGGTTTATTAGATAATATGCTGATGGTTTCTGCTTAATTTGATATTTTTATGTTGATTTGTTATGTTGTGAGAGAATTTTTTTTTGGTTTCTTATAAATGATGCGTTTCATGTCCTGCTTCTTAAATTATTGACTCATGCAATTTCTTTGTCTCATTTGTAGATGGCCAGATGGGACGAAATTTTTTCTCTTCCAGTACAGAATCCGCCAACCTTGGAATTTTCTTCTGCTGATCTTGTGTGGTCTAAGGTAGAAGGATGGCGTGACAACATGGATAGAGTTGCTGTAATCCCTTTTGCTAGAGTTGATGATTTTGTACGTGGTGAGTCTTCAAATAAAGAATGTCCAACCAGATTTCATGTTGAAGCGAGGCGACGACGAGCATTGAAAGCACCTTTCAAGGCAAAGGTTGATGGTGTACTGGAATATATTTTGTAAGTCCCACATTCGTGTATTTGTGTAATATGTACAGATGTTTTCATCTAATTCTTTTTGTTGTTTTTTCAAATTTAAGAAGATTAGTTATTTCATTCAATATATAGGTATTGGTGTTCGTTTGGACCTGATGACCACAGGAAAGGGGGAGTGATACGACCCAGTAGAAGTACTTATGTACCAAAGAAGAAAAATGCTGGACGGCCAAACACTAAAAGGGGTTGCACCTGCCACTTTATTGTCAAACGCTTAATTGCTGAACCATCTATTGCACTGATCATATATAATGAAGATAAGCATGTAGATAAAAAGGGGTTGCCATGCCATGGTCCTCGAGACAAAGAGGCTGAAGGTACTCGTGCTATGTTTGCACCCTACATCTCTGAAGATCTTCGTCTACGTGTATTGTCGCTTCTATATGTTGGTGTTTCTGTGGAGACCATTATGCAAAGACATAATGAATCGGTGGAGAAACAGGGTGGTCCATGCAACCGTGATGACCTTTTAACCCATCGATATGTAAGAAGACAGGAGAGAAGCATCAGACGTTCCACTCATGAACTTGATGAAGATGATGCAGTAAGTTTATCTATGTGGGTTGAAGGCCACCGAAGTAATGTCTTCTTTTATGAAGATTTTACTGATACGGACACCTTTACCTTGGGAATTCAAACGGAATGGCAATTGCAACAAATGATAAGATTTGGCAATCGTGGCCTTCTTGCATCAGATTCCAGGTTTGGAACAAACAAGTTGAAGGTATGTCAATCAATTCTTATGTCTTAGTTCTTTCAACATTATTAAATTATAAGATCCGATTTCAATGTCAGATGAAGCTAATTATGCCTTTTCTGCATTTTTGTCCAGTATCCAGTTCATAGTCTGGTAGTATTCAATTTAGACTACAACGCAATTCCAGTAGCTTGGATTATATCACCGAGATTTGCTAGTGGGGATGCCCATAGGTGGATGAGGGCTCTTCATAGTAGAGTTCAAACCAAAGATCCTTCATGGAAGTTGGCTGGTTTTGTTGTGGATGATCCTCTTGTTGATGCACAGACAATAAGGTTATCCTATTTCCCTCTGCAGTTCTGAAATTAAGGATATTTTTGGAAGTTAAACTTGACTAACCTAAAAAGTCTTTCCCAAATCTTGTAAGATTAACATTGGGCTCATAGAATGAAAGATAACCTGCTTAATAGGTCATGAATATTTATAAATTTAGGCTTAATGCGTTTCTTCATTCTGTCTTTCTGTCTTCGTTGGAGATGCTGATAGATCCATACTGTCTAGTTAAAGTTTTGTTGGATATGAGAAGAATGTTCCGACTTCTCTGTTTAACTGTTTGGTGGATTTAAAACAATGCATACCTTGATAAATCCACTTAAAGAGCTGCAATTGATCTTTCTTATGATTCCCAATAGGACTGGTTTCGAAATATGTTTTATGTACAAATGTTTGCACCTGCCTTAGGTTTACTTGATTAGTTTGATCTAATTATTTTTATTGGTGAGTGTGAAAGTTTCAAATTAATGAAAGTCAAGCCATTATACATGATTGAAAGTTTCAATACTCTTCAGTATAAAAAACTTAAAATTCCTTCTGTTACCATTAAAGTATGTCGCCCTTTGGTGTTTGAGTTTTGAGATTATTTCTTTGATTTTATTCAGGGAGATATTTCAGTGTTCTATTTTATTAAGCTTCTGGCGGGTCCGCCATGCATGGCATAAAAACATACAGAAGAAATGTGCAGAAAATGATAAACGAGCTGAGATATTAAGACAACTTGGGAAAGCAGTGGATGGAGTTTGCCGAGGTGATGAAAATGTGGATTCATTTGAACTGCTGATTAAAGATCAAGTTGATGATCCAGAATTTATTGACTACTTTAAAGCAACCTGGTGTCCGAGACTAGGTCTATATCATCTCTGTTCTAATAATGAGTTTTTCTTAGAAAAAATAAGTTTCTTTCCAATTTATCATACTTTCTAGGTATTGTTGTGAACATTTTGATATCTGCGTAATCTTTATCATCCAAAGTCTTCTGATGACCTCAAATTGATAATTAATGTTAGTATCTTCACAATTCCCTTATATTTGAATTAAGATACAGTAAATGCGAGTGCTCTGTGTATGAGCACTATCATTCAGGCACATGGCTTTTTTTTTCATTCTTTTCTATTTGAAGGAAGGATAGGTTATCGATCACTAAACAAATAAGTTACAGGATTTATTTTAATATTAGTGACTTTTAGTTTTTTGAAGGCTAGATTTTTTGTTCATTAAATGTGCAACAAGTTACATGACCTTGGTGGCTAGGAACACTTGGAATTCTCATCATCTGAATTTTCTTTTTGGTCTTAGGTATGTGGACTACTGCACTAAAAAACCTTCCACTCACCAGTCTTGAAACATGTGCTGCAATGGAGTTTTACCACAGCCAGTTGAAGCTCAGATTGCTGAATGAGAAAGATAGTGCTGTTTATCAGCGTACAGACTGGTTGGTCGACAAGCTGGGTACAAAGGTACATTCTTACTTTTGGCTTGATGAGTACTCGGAGAAGAATAATTTTTCTCGGTATTGGAAAGATGAGTGGATGAGTGGTTTGACATATTGGCGCAGAGCATTGAGAATTCCAGACTCTGATGTTATCATTGAAGATGGCATTGCAAAAGTTACCGACCAAATTACTCGAGACAGGAAATTTGTTGTTTGGAATCCTGGTTCGCAGTTTGGTATTTGTGATTGCCAATGGGCAGAAATGGGTAATCTATGTGACCATATGTGCAAAGTTATTAACGTATGCCGTAAAAAAGGGACTACAAGGCCATCAGTAAGCTTATTACAGTACCAGCAGGTATTGACCAACATGCTACGTTGTCCACCTCATGATTCTTTAATACGTGATCATGCTGTATCCTTTGCAATGTCTGTCCAGAAGCAGTTGAATGCACTAATCAGTATGGGAAGCGACCTAGAATCTAGGAGTCCTTGTCGGGACCATATGATAAAAACCCTGGAACATCAAACTGATAGGGAAGTTACTGGGGACACAGAATTTTTGAGGGATAATGTACTTAGAAACAAGTCCGAGTTGAATCAACACGAGAATGACTGTGCCTCTGGACAGGAAGCTTCTAATAATATTACTGATAACTCTAGTAGCGAGCTTGTTGATTTAACTGTGACTGGAAACCGTGTGGATGGTGAAACTGCTGGGCGAGAATGTCCTTGTACTGAGATGGATATCGATACAACTTCAATCTGTATATCGCCACATCGTCTAAATACTGTTGAAGAGGTTGTAGGTGGGAATTCCTTCCGCCAAAGTAAAAATAGAGTACAAATTGATATGGAGTTTGATAGTCTACCTTATGGTTTCAATACTGTCTGTAATTTAAATAAATTTGTAGACAATCAACGTCAACAAGAAAAGATAGAAGTAGATCCATCACCTATAAATGATCCTTTAACAGCAGCCGATTTTGCGAACCAGTGCATGATGAATTCTCAGAATGGTATTCTCAGGGATGGTCCTGAGACCACTATTGCGTCATAAAAGGTTATACCATTCAGATATGAACTCTGGGAACTCCAGGCTCAAGAATGCTGTTGTGATCTAAAACTTGCAGGGCTATGTGAACAAATGTTGGTCCTAAATTCTTCACGGCCCCATTCTTCCCACGTTTAATAATTAAGCTGTTCGCAATTTAACAGCAATTCATTCTCCATCTCATCTGCCTGGCCACAGTAAGATTTCACTTTAATCTATCAATGATGGTTTGATGAGGTTTGTGGATTGATAAAATTTCATTGGACAGAGAGAGGTCAAGGCCCCTGAACTAAGAAGTTTCAGACCACCTGCCAGATATGATATTTTTCAAAGTTACAACTCCGAATATGAAAGCATGAGATTCTTTCTTCAATTCCACAGGGCCAGCCATGGCCGTGTCTTAGTAGGGTCTGAACATTGCTACCTGGGATGCTCAACTCTCTGGATGTTCCTACATGAATAATGATTTTTTGTTTTACAAATAAAGTACTATTGTACAGTCAGCCACTGGAAAATGAAATTAGATGACATGTGGTAGAGTTTACTAGAGATGTGGAACAGTAAATTCGGTTCCTCTCATGTTCACATATGGTTACTTAACCTTCAGTGAAGATGAATAGACAGTGGAATATCCATAGGTGAAGGTGAAGATGCCATTTCATGTTCTTACTGTTCTTGAGTTCTATTGTGAAAGATTTGACTGAATATGGTTTGGCATTGCTGCATACTAACAATAGAAAGCAGGCAGAAATTCGACACGAATTGCTGGGATCATTACTTTAGGCTCTGCTTGTTAAACTTTACTTGATCAAACTGATGTTACAACCAGATTTGTTGATTTGCCCGAAGTCTCGGAGGCTTGTGTAGTTTGTTATCGACCTAGTTTGTACGGTGGAGGTGAAAACAGAGCAGCAAAAGTTAAACAGCATAGAGCTGATCCAATTTTGGCCAAATGCGATAATTGATTTGTCCATAGCAACGAGTTCAAAATCCTTCTGAGATCACTGACTTATGTTTTTTGTTTAATTTCCTTATTAAATCTCGTGGGTTCTGGAATTTTTCTTAAATTAAATGACGGGCTGACAATGACCAGAGGATCAATATACTGCAGTTTGATGCTGAAGTTTTGTGAATTTGTCTGCTCTCTCTGTCTCTGCTTTATCTCTCCCCGTCTGGGTAGTTCAATGATCCTTTAACCTTCTTCAAATATTTTTGCTTTGGCCTCTAGATGCTGTTTTATGAAATTTCAGAAATACTTCTATATTTTAAAAAATTGTAATGTTACTCTTGACTTTTCTTTAAAATTTCAAACAAAAGCTAGGACATGAAATAATGTTATGGGGATTTAGAATAGAAATTTGGATTATCATATTATTTTAAATCTCAATTTGTGTTTAGATTTCTACTCCAATAGTAATTTTGAAACGTTTATAAAAACGATAGGAATATTTTTTAACCAAAGGACAAAATCGGTTATTTCTTTTTTGACAATACGTGTAGGATGGAGAAATTGAATATCTAACTTTGAGGTTGATAATATAATGTTATGTCAATTGTGTTATGTTCGTTTTGGCGATAAATCTTTTACTATGTACTTGTGAAATTGATTCTTTGGTACTCTTGCGTTTTTCTCCTTTCAACTTTGGTCCTATCTCCTCAACAAATTTCAACAAATCTCTCATGACCATAGCAACTTGAAATCAAATCAAATCTTGAGAGACAAATCTGTGGATACTATTACATGCCTTCTCTCATCTCATCAATTATGAAATGCTTTCAGTTAAGGAAAGGGAAAAAGAAATTTACCCTTAGGCACATCAATTTTTACACTAAATTTAGACACTCTTTTTATAGACGTTCAATGGAAGAATAATATATATATGCACACACAACACATGTATATACATACATATATATATATATATTCTCGTGTGTGTTTAATAAATTATAAAATTAGAATTATAAAATTAGTCCGGTACAAAATAAATATAACTTCAAGAAATAAATGATAGATGAAAGTTTTTTAGCTCAAAAATTATGTGGTAGATTATGGAACCATCAATATTTGAGATGATAATTAGTAACTTATCTATTGAGATATTCTTAATAATAACAAAAAAAAAAAAAAAAAAGCTTCTTTTGACTAACATATCAAAATAAAAGCACTAAAGACTCACAGCAACAACCTATGAAGGATAATCTTTACCCTAGACACCAAGATAAAAATTAAAAAGATATTTATACTCAATTAACAAGTGCATGAAAATTAAGTTTGATAAAAAAAAAAATTGTGACATGTATGCAAAGTTTAAGATTTAACTCAATGGCTAAAACGAGCATAGTTCAACTGACATATTAATATATTTGTGACCAAGAAGTCTGGGGTCGAAACTCCCTATTTCTATTGTACTAAAGAAAGATCTAATTTGATGAAAATTGAAGATTTAAGGTGAAAATTAAATATAACGTATCAAAATTGGGGATAAATATTTAATTTTCTCATATGTATAACTATACATAAAACTTTATAATTGTTACATGGTCTATTTTTAAGATATGGTGAATCAATCAAAACCGTTTATTTCTCTCTTAATCACCAAATCACTTTTTTCCTCAATGAAAACTATAGCAAAGAATATCAGAACAATATTAAATTTTTATAAAGGTTAAATTGTCATTTTTCATACGTCATGGACCCATTAAGATAATTTTTCAAACTTGAAAAAATTACATAATTTGAATTATAAAATAAAAAAGAAAAAAGAAAAAGAAAAGAGAAAAGATAAATGTGAATTGTTGTTGGCTGATCAATAAATGTAATAATGAGTAGTTAGAAAATAGTGTTTTGGATTTGCTTAGTGAGATTGTCTGTTTTTTGGTCCCTCAGTCTTTCGTTTTTTTTTTTTTTTTCAAAAGCTTTAAAAAAAATAATAAATAATAATAACAATAATAATATGGAAAAATTTTTCCTATAAAAAAAATGTCAAACTATTTATAGAAATAGCAAAAAATAAATATTGATAAACATCAATAGACTTTTATCAGTGTATATTAGTAATAGACTTTTATTAATGTATATTAGTAATAGACTTCTATCAGTTTCTATCACATATAGATAATGATAGATTTCTATCGGTCTCTATAAAAGAAAATCGAATTTTTTTTATTTTGTATAAATGATTTTTCTTAAAAATAATTTTCTAATTAAAAAAAGAAGAAGAAGAGGAAGGTTGCCTCTCCCTAAAGAAAAGAGAATTCGATCTGTCGGTAAATACAGAGACGCGTAACTTTGACATCTCTTCTCTTTTCGACTTGTCGACTATTGGGGTCAATTCAATGTCCTTAATTATTCAACCTTTTTAGATTTGCAATAAATGGAAGGAATTAGGTCACGTTAGATATCTAGGTTTTTTTTTGTTCCTTCTTCTTCTTCTTCTGAGTTGTTTCAATTTAAATTTTAATTTTTTAGGCCTCGATTGGTTAACTATTTTGTTTTTTATTTTCTATTTTTTATTTTTGAAAATTAATCTTATTTTCTTTCATTTTTTTATCATGATTGTATCAATCTTGAGTTGAAGAGTTGTATTTTAGACAAATTTTAAAAATAAAAATAATTTTTTTAAAATTACTTTATTTAATTATCAAATTTTGACTTGGTTTTTAAAAACATTGGTAAAAAATAAGTATCAAAGCAAGAGATTTAGAGATTGAAAAGGTGTCTATAGACTTAATTTTTAAAAACTAAAAACAAAAATAGGGCGATAAAGCGCAGCAGGAAGAGGAACTGCTTTAGTGAACCTTAATCTAAAGCCGACTAGCGAGAACGGTTTTTCCCTCAATTTGAAAGCAGGTGGCAAGAACCACTTTTTCTAGTGTGATTTTTTTTGCGGGTTCGGTTGTATTATTTATTGGTATTATGTGTATTCGTGTTTACCAAATGGAGGCGCATAAATCAAGTGAAAATAGTTATAAATCATTGACAAAATGTCTAAATTGATTCACTTATGAAACTTTAGAGTTTAACTTAATACAATTATTAGTTTGAGGTTCTAATTGATACATGTTCCAAAGTTTAGGGGTGTCAATTGATTTTCTTTTTTTTTTTCTTTGTTATTTTTTTAAAAAATATTTACTTACTAAATATATTTTCAAAATCAAAGGTAAGTTTCGTAAAAAGAAGAGCTGAATTTGATTAAAAATTAGGAAAAGTGAAGAAAAGAAACATGCATAAATTTCAAAAACAAAATACTAAAGCTAAAATTAATATCAACCCATTGAGATTTTAGTTTTAAAGTTTTTACATTTTTGAAAATTATGTTTAAAAGATACTATTTTCACCCCTGCATATTTTTCTTTTGTCATCTGGTTTCTAAAATATTTTCAAAATTTAAGAAAAATTTTGAAAATTAAAAAAGTACTTTCCTTCAGACAACAATTTGATTTTTAATTTTCTATTTTTGAGAATTGAACTTATAAATACTACTTTCATTATTTATTTATTTTGTTATCTTTAGGAGTTTTTTTTTCAAAAATAAAGTCAAATTTTGAAAAAAAAAAGTTTTATTTTTTAAATTTAACTAACAATTCAAATTAAATGCTTGGTTAGTAAGAAATAAACTTGGGCAAAAAAGTTTTTTTTTTTAAAGGAACACAATTTTCAAAAATAAAAAATATCAAAAGATTGTCAATTGGAATTAGTTCTCTAAGAATTTGTTTATGTATTTTGGAATTGAGCTAAAAATTCAAACTTTTCCTTTTAGAAAAGTGAAAAACTAAAATAAAGAAATGGTAAAGAAACAATCCTGATTGCTACTAAAAAATTTGATAGCTATTGCTTGTTATATTGTTTTCTCTTGTAAAAAATATAATTGTGGTCATTAGTTAAGAGGTAAGTTTTATTTTAAACAAAATATATATGACTAGGTACAAATCTATGTGTTGTTTTAGGTATAGTTTTGATTTTATATGTTATTAAACTCTCAATATATATCTACTTTTATCTTTCTGAATTCGAAGATCAACAAGTTTCCAAGGTCTCACTTGACAATCATTTAGACGCGGTTTAATAACCATTTCGTTTTTTGTTTTTTATTTTTCAAAATTATGCGTATCTCCTTATATTTTCTTATAATGATTTGAATCTTTTTTTAGTATAAGAGTAGAATTCTTAACTAAATTTTAAAAACAAAAAAACAGTTTTTAAAATTGGGCTTGGTTTTTGAAAACATGAGTAAAAAGTAAATGAAAAAACAAGAAATTTAGAGGTGGAAAAGGTGTTTGTAGGATTAGTTTTCAAAAACTAAAAATAAAAAACTAAGGTCTCGTTTGATAATCATTTCATTTTTCGTTTTTTTGGTTTTTGAAAATTAAGCCTATTTCCTCTCATTTCTTACAATGATTGTATTTTTCTTAAGTACAATGATAGAACTCTAAGCCAAATTTAAAAAACAAAAGCAAGTTTTAAAAAACTACTTTTTTAGACCCCGTTTGATAACCATTTCGTTTTTTGTTATTTGTTTTTTAAAATTAAGTCTATTTCCTCTTCATTTTTTACAACGATTTATATCTTTCTTGAATACAATGGTTGAGTTCTTAACCAAATTTCAAAAAAAAAAAAAACAAGTATTTAAAAACTATTTTTTTTATTTTCAAGTTTTTGCTTGATTTTTTAAGTATATGTTATCTTAATTTCTCACAATTCTTAGCCAAAATTCAAAAATAAAAACAAATTTTTAATAGATGATTTTCAAAATTTGGCTTTTTTTTTTAACACTGATAAATAACAGATAACAAAGCAAGAAAATTTGAGATAGAATGAGTATTTATAGGTTTGATTTTCAAAAACCAAAATCTAAAAAAAAAATGATTATCAAATTGGCCCAAATTCTCAAAATGTTTATATTGACCTGAGCCTTGTTTGATCGTCTCTTGATTTTTGAAAACTATAAATGGTATTACTATTGATAAGTTTATTTGTTTTGTTATTTAACATACTAACAATATTTTAACATATATACAAAATTTTTAAAACTAAAACATTGCTTCTTAAAAAATTATTTTTGTTTTTAGAATTCAACTAAGAATTTAAGTGTTATTTATCAGATAAATATAAGCTCAATCGAAAGATTATTAGAAAATAAGCATAATTAAAAAAAAAAAAAAAAACCACTATCTAGCTATACTCAAGGAGAAAAAAAAAGTCTTAGCTTTATAACTTTTGCAAAATAGTCATTATACCTATGATATTTATATACCAATTAATGTCTACATCTACTAACCCAATATTCATTTAAAAATTTCCAAAAAAAAATTAAATTAAAAAATTTAAAAGATATTCATTTAAATAAGATGACCACCATTAAAAACTTGGCCGCTTTATTCTAGAAGTAACAATTTAATCTTCGAACTTTAGGTGGTTATAATTTAGTTTATGTATTTTTAAATTTGTAACAATTTAATATTTAATTTTTAAAGAATAATAATTTAGTCTTTATACTTTATTATTTATAATGACTTAGTCTCTATTGTAGATTTTTTGTCGGACAATAAAAAAATTATACATATAGATCAATATAATAATTGAACATCAATTCTTTTTATAGATTATGAATCAAAGATTCTTCGTGATAGTGACTAAATTGTTACAAATTTAAAAATATATATAAAGACTAAATTGTTACATATAAACGTTTGGAATTAAATTGTTACAAATTTTAAAGTTCATAAGCCCTTACCAACGATGATCCAGGGACTAGATTGTTAATAGTATAAAAGTTCGGGATGAAAAGTGTTTTTTTAATCATTTATTTATTTATAAAAAGGAGAAACAATCTCTTTTCTCATTCTTTCTAAGCTATTCTCCCAAACTTGTCAACAACTAAATGATGGTCAAGAAGAGGTTCTTGCTTAACCAATAAGTAAGTAAATATTTCCCTATTCATTTGGGTCAACTTATATAGCTTAAACACATGTCAATCTCAACATATTAGTTTAAACACTTGGTACATTACCATCTATTTTTAACAAAGCAAAATAACAACAATGACAAAGAATAATCTTTCTTAAATCTTCATATATTTTAAAATTAAGAGACTAAATGGAATTGTATTGAAATATATCTTTTCTTTACCACATGTTAATATAATATCTTGAGATGATTAAATGGTAAAGGTAATTGATTACTTATAACCATCATAGAGTATCACTAATATGATTTTCTTTTTCTTTTTCTTTTTTTTTTTTTAAATCTAATCATGAATATCTAACCTCTTAAATATTAGTTGATTATAATTATGTTATCTCTAATTGACATTTATATATATATAATTTTTATGAGAAATATTTGTATAAACTTTGTCTCAATTATGCAATAACTTTTTTAGGCACCTTAACATCTAGTTTTTCTCACACAAAAGTAAATAGAGGGCCCAAATTAAAAGATGAAAAAAGATGTTTAGTAACCAATCCATTATTGAAGTACAATTACCTATGGGGAAAAAGACATAGCATTCAATTATTAATTTATTGCTAAGATATTCATAAAAAATGACTCCAACTAACCTAATAATAATAAAAAAAAAAACTCTTGAACAATTAAAACCTTCCTATATTTAAGAATAGTATATTAACATTAGCGTAGCAAATTGTACTATCGATCTCGAGGTCAGAGATTTGATTCCTCACCCCGCACTTTAATTACAATACCTTAAAAAAAAAGAATAATACTAAAAGAGTACTTAGATACAAAATTTCGTTCTAATATATACATTAACAAATATACATACAAACATTTAACATGAGCATATAACTAATAGATAATTTATCTTTATAGTTTAAATTCTTTTCCTTATTATTTTCTTTTATTTATTTATTTTTCTATTATTTGATTGGGGTGAATTAAAAAAAAAAAAAAAGATAGGTGTAGCTAACAATACACAAAAAAATATTACTCATATGTTAATAACATAGTTTTATTAATATAATAATAATAAAAAGACTAATATTAGTATAGTTCAACAACCTTGACTAAAAGTGAGAGCTTGGTTCAATTTTTTATTCTCAAATAGGATTGAACTCATTTTTTTTTAAAAGTAAAAATAAAAATGAGGGGTTTAAGAATATAAGCGAAATATTTTAAAGTTTATAGATGAAATATAGACTAAAATACAGTTTTGTCATTGTAATTTGAACTTAGTTTCTATCAAAATTAACATTTTTCTAATCAAGATTTATTATTGAGATTTGAATTTAGTTTCCATTTAGTCTAGGAAGTTTTAAAATGACATGCTTGATCCTCCAAATTTGAATTTGGTTCTTAATTGTCTCTAAAATTTGATATTGGTTTTTAAGTGATATCCGAGTTTACAAAAACGCGTAAATTTTTTCCATAAAAACTATATAAAAAAGACATATATAAATTTCTAACTTTTTTAAAATACATATAAATAAATTAAAGTCTAGACATCTTATTTCAATTTCAAAATCATCATTCCGTTAAAACAGTTGACATCCATTTACTTCAAATACTATTTGAGAAACTAATTTTAAGATTATTATAATCCTAAGAATCCAACATTTAATAGTATTCTCTGAATTATGAATAATAAATAGACAACAATTTTGATATCGGAATAGTAAACCTAAACTAAATTCAAATTTCAAGGACAAAAAATATTAGTTATAAGAATATAAGAACAAAAACAAAAATCAAGTTCACAACTTGAACTATATATATATANTATATATATATATATATATATATATATTTATGTATGTATGTATATATATTTATGTATGTATATATATATATTTATGTATGTATATATATATATTTTTTATATGTAAAAATCAGATAAAGAGGGGGAAATTTAGGGTGGGAGGAGTATTTAAATTAATAGGAGGGACAAAATAGAAGTGTAGGTAGGCTAATATAAATTATAGGTTTGGCGTAATTAATTGTATTAATTTTGTGTTAATACAAAATCGTTCAGCCCTAATCACGGAGCTACAGTCGTGTTCACGAGGCTCTCTCCCCACATTTCCCCTTTTTACCCCCACAAAAAAGAGACAACCAACAAAGCGGCGGGGTTCTTTTTTTCAATAATTATTTTCCTTTTTTTAGAAATATTATTTCTATTTTATAGTTGAAAGTTTTAAGGGTATAAATTAAAATTATCATATATTTTAGGGTGAATTTTGCAAATTCAAAATTTATTTTTACCTTGGGTGTGTTTAGGCGGAAGCCATTCTCTGCCACACCCTTCCGCTATCTCCACTACAATACGACAAAAGGCAAAAGCTACCCATCCAAATCCGACGTCGTTTCGCTTTCCCCCAAATCCGATTCCCTTCCAAAGCTCTTTTCTTCTTCCATCATAAAACCAACGGCGCCATTGCTCCTTCTTACACACACTCTCTCTCTCACAGATAATTAACATTCAACCACACACCACCAACCAAATGGCCGCCATTCCCTCACAGATTCCCTCCTTCGCCGCCGTCTTCTCCTCCCTCGCCGTCATTCTCCTCGCTGGAATCTCCAATGCCAGAGACCTCCGTCCATCGGAGCACGGCTTAGAGTACCAAAACCCTGGCGCCATGGAAAACTCCTCTCCGCAGATGCAATCCTTCTTCAAAGGAAACTCCTGGTCCTCCTCCGACGTCGCTCTCCCCAAGGCGATGAACACTAGCCTCCCGCCGCAGTGGTGGAATCGTAGCCACCGCAACCGCTCTGGAGCCGCTGCCGATGGAGGCGGCGGAGATCACATTCGCGGCGCATTGCTTGTGGCGAGTTTGGTATGTGGAATTATAGGCATTTCTTTACTCATTGCTTCTGCTTTTATTTACTTCTTTAAGTTCAGGAAGCAGAGTAGATCGTCGTCTTCGCTCTCTGTCTCTGAAACTACTAACATTATACCTAACAAGTGATTCTGAAGAGGAATTTGCATGTACATAGACTCTGAGATCTGGTTGTTCGCTGATCTTATTATTATTATTTTTTTGATTTTTCCTCTTGAGAGAGTTGCTGTGTTAGTGTTAATTTTGGATATTAGATCTTCTTCACATTCTATATCAGATTAATTGTTGCAAATTTCAGATTCGTATTATATTATACAGTTTTATTTTGTTGAGATGTTTAATTTGATGAGAGAGATTTGGAATTGCAAGTGGTTTGGTTCTGGATTCTAATAATGAAGATGAATGAGTATTTTTGCTTAATTAATCAGAGAGATTTTATAGTGTTTACAAGAAGTAAGACAAAAGATGGGGAAAGAAACAGTCTCCATCTCTCTCTTTCTTATCCCATCATATTCATATTCTTTAGTTTTAGAAATTTGAGCTTTCATTTGAGGTTGGTACACAGAGAGAGAGAGAGACAAAGAGACAGGTTGCTTCTCAATTCCCAAGTGAACTTTTGTTTTTTATATATCTAAAAATAATTAGCTTAAAATAACATTTTGGTCCTAAGTATTTTTAGGCTCTATTACTATTTTATTGTTGATTTTTTTTTAAAAAAAACTTTTTACTATGAATTTTGGAAATATATTTTATTTGATTGCATTAAAATTATTATCATTATTGAATTAATTTTGATAAAGTATGACTATGGGAGACTAAATTTAAGATTTACGAGAAGTATGAAGGCTAAAATTGGATATCCAAAAGTATAATGATTAAAATTAAACAAATTCCGAAGTATGGGAAACAAAATGATATTTTAACTAAATAATTATATGGATATTGAAGGTAAGAGCTTATCAAGGGTTCTTATGATCAAATAATATTTATTATTCTTGATCTAGAACTTCTACTACTGAATTGTATTAGTAGCAAGACTGAGTCGAACCACATGAAAACACAAATATATTATTGAACAAGTTAAGTTTTCTAGCTAAAGTAGTAAGTGAGGGTTTTTGTGGTGGTGGTTTGATAATTAAAGCGCAAAAAAAAAAAAAAAAAAAAAAGAAGAAAAAAAAAGGGGTAAAGTTCAAGAAAGTAGTGCAAGAAATATTAAAATGGTCTAGCTTAGGAATTAGAAAATTCAACCAATTATTCAATTGATCATATGACTTCTAAAGATAATTTCTTATTCATGCATGTCTTAATTAGCCTACTTGTCGTCATCGCAGTCACAAACACTCGAATTGACTAATTAAATTCATAATTAAGCTAGATGCTCAATTAATTGGATTTGATAACATCCATCAAAATCAAACATTTGCATTAAGCCTTGTAGATTTTGCTAAGACGATTAGACTTGGATGGCCTAAGTTACTAATCGGTTTTGTTCTTAAATTAAACCAATCATGGAATATTCTAAATGGGTTATTCTAAACAACCAATCAATTTACACACAAGTATGCTTTGATTGTGCTACTTGACAATTCACGTAAGGTTACATGTCACATACCAAATATGAATCTCTAGCTTAACAAAGAAAAGATGAAGATTTTACACAGATTCTAAGCATATAATTTAAAACACTTTGAAGAACCATAAACCTTCAATAAGAAATCTGAAGTTAAACCAAATTCTCATAATCCAAACAATGGTTTTTTCCTATTCCTAAGCTAGAAACGAACCTTAACAATCTGTCGGGTGATATTGCCAAAACCCGACACCATTTCACTTTATTACAGAAAGAAGTCCAAAGAAAAGCTAAAATCTAATACTATAGATGGATAGGGTACAAAAAAAAAAAAAAAAAAAAAAAAGAAAGAAAGAAAGAAAGAAAAAGATTGGTCATTTGCCTAAAACGGCCACTCGAATTAAAAGTTATGACCTAATTACGAACTCCTAAATTTATAGTCGTGCCATGGTGCCCCGGTGCTGCGTCTCTCCACCTGCGTATCTTTGTTCTCTGTCTTGATGGCGCTGCGATGCCAACATTCCAAGAGCGTTTTTCTGTTTTTCACATCCTTTTGACTCGATAGATTCATTAAGGCTCTAAAGTGATCCGTTTTAATTTAGTTTTCTCCCGAATACTTGATTCTACCTCCAAATTGATCAACACCTATAAGATAATCAATTAAACACACTAAATAGCATATGATCTTGAGTTAAACGAAGCAAGATAACACATTTTAGGTACTATAAGATATTTTATAAATATCAATTTGAAATACCTCGTAAACCCTATCTTTTTTTCCTACCATTAAGTTAAAGGGCTGAGCATAAGTTAATTGTAAAAGAATATGTACTATCAATTTGAAGATCAAATATTTGAATCCTCCACCCACATGTTGTAAAAGAAATAGAAATTGCAAAAATATGAAGGAACTGAATCCCAATATGGAAGCAATTTATCGCTTTGTCCCAACTTTGTTATAGAAAAATTACAGAACAGAAACATAAAGAATTAAGTTAAACATGCTTTATATAGTGATTAATTAGGGAAGATGAATTACAACCTTTATAGAACAAATTCTTAAAGACCTTTTCATATCTTCTAGATCCATTACATGATCAAATCACAAGCAAGGCACGACCACCGATTTTCTTTGCTATTCTCTTTGGAACAAGGAAGCTTGTTGGAACTTTAGTAGTCTTGAAGAAGGGGAAAGTTAAACCAGAGTACTCCTCTGTTTTGTTTTGTTTTTTGTTTTTTTTTGTTTTTTTTACGTGAGAGTGAGAGAGGGCTATTCTGTATCTCTTAGTCTTCTAGGATTTAGAATAAAAGGTGAGGGGAGTTAAATACCCTTATCCCACTAACCCACTCCCTTGCAATGCAAGGAGTTGACTGATTAATTTATTTAATTTGAAATTTAAATTAAATAATTAATCAAATTAACATTATTTAATCTTTAATTAAATATCAAACATTTAATTATTTAATATTTGAATCATATTCAAATATCCTTGTCTCTCATAACATATAGTTTAATATGAATTTTATTCACATTAAATTACCATATATGTTTAATATGAACCAATTCATATTATTTAAAATTTGAACCTCAAATATTATTCTCCCGTATTATATAGTTTTAAACTTGAATCTAATTTAAATAAACTATATATTAAAGTGTATCATATACAATAAATTTTCTTAAATAATAATTTAAACACTTGAAATTTACAACACCTAAGTCCTTGTTTAATCTTGTTATGAGCTAGCAGAAGGACCTTATGGACCTACAATTATAAGCTCCAACGATACGAGATTAATTAATTAAATTATTTAATTAAATTAATCAACATCCATTAACTATGGGATATTCCACTGTAGGCCCATAGCTGCACTCTTATGAACTGTAGAATATTTATGTGTCTATTGATTTCTAACCATTTTCTATAAGCCAATCATTCACATGTTGTTCGTAACTACAATAGGGTCAAGTTACCGATTTATCCTTGTAGTTACTTCTTACTCCTTAAGTACCACTGACCCTCTAATGAACAATTTGTTTATAGTCTAACTATAAACAAAATCCATCTTGAGCCAGTGAGAAGGTGAGACCTCATTGTTCAAGTCTCGAAGTCAACACTTAAAGGAATGACCTATCTACTTACCTTAAAGGAGGGAAGGAGTGAAATCTATCTTGTGACGCTATGTTCTCAACTCCCCACTTGGTATCATCCCTAAGATGGTAGGTTTATCAAGCTGACAACTAGGACCGTTCTTACCCATACAAATCAAAGGATGATCCTCATGAGCAGGAGTTCATAACTCACTCAAGATTCAGATTGAGTTTCATGGTAATCATTTAGAGTATCTCTTTAGTTAACAGTGTTATAACAAGAGACTATGTGGTCCGTTCTTTTACAATCTCATTGCATAGGATACCTTCACTCACATATCTTCACATGAACGATTTCAATATTTTTGTAACAATTACAAAATGAGTGATATCCATAGTGTTACCAAGATAAGACACTCAATTTTGTCCATATACTATAGACCTTTTAGGTTATTACTTGAACATGATTCACTTGTATGTTAACCACATACTGCTCAAGTTACATGAAAATAACCTTAGATCTTAGTTTATTGGATTTGAGTTATGCGATTAAATAAATAACGATTACTTATTAAAGATAAATAATATTTTATTTATATAGAAAATTTGTTCAAATTTACAGACTACGGGTTTAGGACATAAATTTCAACAAAATCACCCCTAAGGTATGATGTTAGTTGCAATTTATCCTCAAACTTTCAACTGTAAAAGTTGAGCCTTCAAACTTTATAACTGTTATAGTCAAACCCTTTAAGGTACATAATTGTAGATATTCTAACAATTATAGAAGTTTGAGGACCCAATTTATACAACTAAAAGTTTGAAGGTGCAATCGCACCTACATTCATATTCAAGAGTGACTTTTGTATTTTTTTTAAAAAAAAAATAAAATGAAAGACTTAACACTTTTTAAAGTTTAAAGACCAAATGACAAAAAAATGAAAGTTTCAGAATAAACTGCAATGTAACCAATAAATTATTAATGAATTATTGGCTAAATTGTATTTTTAGTTATAATAACCCAAATAGACTAATCATTTTAATTTTGGGATATTTAAAGATTCAATCCTTTTTCAAAACTTATTTTCATAAAGGTCCATTTTTTTTTTATATATTCGTATGTAAGATTTAATGGGTTTTTTTCGGACAAAAATACCCCCTTGCTTGAAGGAAATCAGATATGAGGATTTCCATGAGTAGCGAAAGGATCGTTCCAAATTCCATTCGAAATTGAACATAAACAATTACAGTACAAAATATGAAACTAACAGATCAACAATGTGACCCTTAAAAACTGTAGCTGTAGACCCATGCTTTGAAGGTGACCCTAAAAAACTGTAGCCGTAGACCCATGCTCTGAAGGTGACCCTAAAAAACTGTAGCTGTGAGAGCTTTCATAAATGGGTCAACAACGTTGTGCTCCAAAGCGAACTTTGTGATGACCACGTCCCCTCAATGCACTATCTCGCGGATGAGATGATACTTCCACTCTATATGTTTGCCAAGTTTGTGACTCCTAGGCTCCCTGGAGTTCACCACAACACCATTATTATCACAATAAAGGTGATGGGTCTAGACATGTCTAGAACAACTTCTAGATCAGTCATGAACTTCCTGAGCCAAACGACCTCCTTAGTAGTTTCACAAGCCGCTACATACTCGGCCTCCATTGTGGAGTCAGTGATGCACCCCTGCCTAGTGCTTCGCCACATTATAACTCCTCCGTTAAGAATGAACACTGAGCCTGAAGTGAATTTTTTAGAATCCTTATCAGTCTAAAAGTCCAGTAAGGATCAAATCCTTAGATCCATACATGAGCATATAGTCCCTCGTTCTCCCTCGTTCTCCGAAGATACTTGAGGATGTTGTTGACGGCGGTCTAGTGACCGTATCCTTGATTAGACTGATATCTACTGACAATCCCCATAGCGTAGCAGATGTCTAGTCTAGTACACAACATCACATACATTAAACTGCCAACGACAGNGATTAGACTGATATCTACTGACAATCCCCATAGCGTAGCAGATGTCTAGTCTAGTACACAACATCACATACATTAAACTGCCAACGACAGATGCATAAGGGACCCTTCTCATCTCCTTAACCTCTTGAGGTGTCTTAGGACACATTTCCTTAGACAATGTAACTTCATGCCTGAAAGGCAGTAGGCCCCTTTTAGAGTTCTGCATCAAGTATTTGAGCAACATCTTGTCAATGTACAATGCTTGAGACAATGCTAGCACTTCGTTCTTCCGATCTCGAAAGATCTGAATACCAAGAACAAACTAAGCCTCTCCCAAATCTTTCATTTGGAATTGGGTCGTTAGCCAGTTCTTAACTGATGCCAGTAGACCTATGTCATTCCCAATGAGTAGGATATCGTTTACACATGACACTAGGAAAACTACTGAACTGTTGATGATTTTCTTGTAGACACAAGGCTCATCAACGTTTTGGTCAAAGTCGTACGATTTGATCGTAGTATTAAACCGAATGTTCCAAGATCGAGATGCCTGTTTCAGCCCATAAATGGATCGATTAAGTTTGCAAACCTTTTGCTCTTGATCTTGGCCTATGAATCCCTCGAGCTACACCATATAAATGGTCTCCTCAAGATTATCATTCAGAAAGGCAGTCTTGATGTCCATTTGCCATATCTCATAGTCATAATATGAGGCAATGGACAGGAGGATGCAGATAGACTTCAACATGGCAACATGCGAGAAAGTCTCCTCATAGTTGACGTCCTCCACCTGGGTATAACCCTTTGCCACAAGTCTAGCCTTGAATGTTTGCACCTTCCCATCGACACCCCATTTTCTCTTGTAGATCCATTTACAACCTATAGGTTTTACCCCATCAGGTTGATCTACAAGATCCCATATTGAGTTGAAGTATATCGACTCTATCTCGAGATCCATGGCTTTGACCCATTCATCCCAGTCAATATCCTCCATTGCCTTCTGATAAGACAACAGATCCTCAACCTCGCCATTGGCTACCATAGCCAGGATTTCAGTGAAACCCATATAGTGAACAGGTGGGTTCGCAACCCTCCCACTTCGTCGAGGTTCCCTCAACTCTTGAGGTGGTTCTGACCTACCAGATGAACTTCCATCAACAACTCTTGTTAACGGAGTAGGCCCTTCAACAACTCTTGTTGAAGTTTCAATAGTTTCGTTGGAAAGTTCACGCAACACGATCTTACTATGTGGACTGTGCTCCCTTATATGATCCTCCTCTAAGAAGGTAGCATTGTCGACACAAATACTCTATTTTTCGTAGGATCATAAAAGTAACCCCTTTGTGTACCTTTGAGGTAGCCTACAAATAGGCACAACCTCGAATGTGGTTCAAATTTCTTTGGATTAGTCTTAAACACATGTGTTGGGCAACCCCATATGCGGAAGTAATGCAAACTAGCTTTACGCCCATTCCACAACTCCAAAGGTGTTCTCACAACACTCTTGGAAGGAACACATTTGAGGATATAAGCTGTAGTCTCTACTGCAAAACCCCAAAACGAGTCCGGTAAGGAAGCGTAACTCATCATCGACCTAACCATGTCCAATAAAATTCTGTTTCTTCTCTCCGCTACACCATTCTGTTGAGCTATACCAGGTGCTAAGAGTTGGGAAACGATTCCATGTTCTATCATATAGTTCTGGAACTCGGAATCCAAAAACTCTCCACTCCGATTCGATCGAAGTGTTTTAATCCGTCTATCCAATGCATTTTCAACTTCAATCTTGAACTCTCTAAACTTTTCAAAAGATTCAGACTTCTGTTGCATCAAATAAACATACCCATACCGAGAGTAATCATCAGTAAAAGTGATGAAATACTCATAGCCTCCCTTAGCTTGCACATTCATCGGACCACAAAGGTCTGAATGCACTAACTCTAGAGGCTCTTTGGCTCGATAACCTTTTCCAGTAAAAGGTCTTTTAGTCATCTTGCCTTCAAGGCATGATTCACACCGGTAAAGAATTTTCCTCTAACTCGCTTAGAAGTCCATTCTTTACCAACCTCTCAATTCTATTGAGATTGATGTGCCCTAATCGAAGGTGCCAAAGATGGGCATTTTTTTTTGGAGAAACCTTAAGTCTTTTATTTTGAGTTACGGAAGTTTTAAACATCTCTATGTTATGGAGGAAATTTGTTGCTAACGGTCTTAGCACATACAAATTATTTTCCAGTTTTGCTGAACAAATCTCAAAACCATCTTTATGAATAAACACTTTATTCAAATCAAAATGAAGAGTATATTTACATTCTATCAGACACTTTACAGAAATTAAGTTTCGCTTTAACTCGGGAACTACATACACATCATTCAAAATGATAAATTTCTTCTGTAAAGTCAACTGAAGTCCTTCTAATGTCACAACTGAGACAACATTTCCGGTGCCTACTCGCATCGTTATCTCTCTAGCCTCAAGCTATTGCCAGGATCTAATCCCCTAAAAAGAAGAACAAACATGATTAATGGCCCCAGAGTCAATAATCTAGGCAGAATCATCATTATCCACTAAACAAGTTTCCAAAACTAGTAAATGATATTTACCTTGTTTTGCCTTGGCCTTAACCTTCTTCTTCTCCTTTATTCAGTGAGGATAATTCTGCTTCCAGTGCCCATCTTGGTTGCAATGGAAACAATTTTCTTTTTCAACCGGTGCTGGTCGCCTACCCTGCTGGGCGACAGGTTGTGGGTTAGCAGGTGCCTTCCCTTCCCTATACCACAGTTCTTCTTCTTCCATTTGGTAGTGTTAGAAGTAAAAGGTGCAGACTTAGTTCTTGAGGTCGAACCCTTATGGAACTTCGTTGAAGATGAAGCAACATTTGCCTTACCTACCTTATTCTCCTTACTTTTCAGCAAGGATTGGAATGTCTATAACTTGTTGAGGAGAGTTGTAAGGGTATAGTCTACTTTGTTCAGTTTATCATTACTGATAAAGTGCAGGAAGCTATCTGGCAACGAGTGTAGAATTATGCTAACCTGGCTGCCCCCATCAATGCACGACCCATTCATCTCCGCCGTATTGAAGTGGACCATCATGTTTAGAACATGTTCACGCACAGATGTGCCTTCCTCCATTTTGGAGTTGAAGATGCATTTCAGAGCTTCATGCTTGAGCTGTCCAGACGGTTGTCCGAACATTCCCCATAGGGACTCTATGATCTCACGTGTCGAGACCATAGGCTCATGCTTCTTAGCCAAAACGTCATTTAGACTAGCCAAGATGTAAGCTCGGGCCTTCTCATTCGCTCGTGTCCATTTTTCATAAGCCTCCCAAACATTTTGAGTGGTGTTCTGAGGTGGAATAGGAGGACACTCTTTCGTAAGGACGAACCTCAGATCATCGATGATTAAAATTGTAGTAATCGTGTATTTCCAACTAGCGTAATTCTCGTCAGTCAACTTATCGGTGCTTAATAGAGCTAATGCTGCTGTAGCCATTTCTACGTTGCTGAAAACAGAACAAACTTAATGTGTCTATGCAATACCACTTTTAACACCAATTTTAGTTTTAGCAAAATAGTTTTTATGTACCTTAAGTGAAAAGACATCTATTTTACAATGATGCCCCAGCGAGGCAGGACAAAAGTCACCGGTGGGGTGATAAGATGCCCCTTCACTAGGATGAGACACTCTCAACCATTAGGCAGAAATAACTCTTGTAACTGACACTAACAGTCACCATTTTTCGGTCCAGAACTGTTAACCATTAACAATTCTACGTAAGTGTAACCCCTCATTTTAGGCCCTAGAGTCCCGCCCTAATGCACCCACCGTAGGAAAAAAACAGATTAGGACAAGAGACTAAAGCAACCTTATCCTATACAGGAGATTAGATAAAGAGTCGTGCAAAACTGCCATCTTATAAGGGGACACTCCTAGGGTACCTCAAGGCGATGCACAAAAATGTTATCCAACCTAATGAGAGGGACCGTGGGATATGTTGTCACACGTCCCGCTCCCACTTACTATGAACATTTTCTCCATTTACCTTGGTATTAGCCTACCCAAATACCATCCTTTAGGGGGACATTCTCAAGGCGCCTCGAAGCTGAGGATAGATCTCACGGTGTGAACATAAAGGGAGACATGTGAAGAGGTTTAAGTGAAGTATCATATACCCCAAGTACCTCCCACTAAATGTTCTACCTAGGGGTTCATTAACTTAGACCATCTGGCTACTGGTTTTATCCAAGTCTGTTTAATTTGCTAAAAAAAAGCTTTTGTCTTTGAAATTAAACAAGTTCAAGTCAAGTCCCATTAAACTCTTTAATGGACTATTCTCAAATTTGCATGCATGCATCAAATCTATCTAATTCACCTTTCCAGGTAGGTTCCAAGGTAGGGGTGTTTTGTTTCCGTTAGCTTAAGTACCCCAGTCTAGACAGAACCCACCTTAGACAAAAGGTCCCTTATAGATAGATTTGCTACATATTTAATCTTTTATTAGTCAATTTAATCCTATTAAACTGATTAAAAGATTAAACCTTAGGTAGCTAATCTCATTAGAACCGTGATCTTAGGTCTATCTCCACCAAGTTTTAAAACTCTTTTAAAACCATGATTCAAGCCTAAGTTCGAATACATGTCTTTCTTATTGATTTTAGTTCTAATTTTCCTATAACACTTATAAAAGAAACAACCAAAACCATTCCACATTGCCATGCATAACTAGGTATTTACAATGCTTATAAATTTAACCTATGTTTCATGCTTCATGCAATGTCCATTCATTACTATATACAACTCTTATATACTTGGTAATGAACTAAGAAAACATGCTTCCATACATCCTTATACTATAACACTTATAATATAAAGATGATGCATGTCTATGCTTAATGCATGCATAAATATAACTCTTATATTATATGATGCATGAGCATACTCTTATGTAATTTAAATCATGCAAACTACTATATCATAACACTTACAATATAGAGATGATGCATGACCAATGCATAACCTAAGGTTGGATTTCAACTATATGGCATACCATATGACATATAATAAAACATACATCTCATGTACATTCACCAAAAACTAATGGACTGGGATGATTAGCTAAAAAATTGAAAATTAAATTCTATCTATTACATAAAACCATCGAGCAAACTAGTTCACAAGCGAACCGAGTCTTGAACCGTCTGGTCGAAGTCTTCCTTGATGGTTTAGTAAATCAGGCGAGTAACCACGATCGCTTAGCTCGAGTACCATTGTTAAGGTTATGAAGCATGAGGCCACTCAATTGTTTAGCACACTAATTTAAAACAACGTAAGTCTAAATGATTGTATAGACGACTACGTTGCTGTGAAGCACGATCATCTAGACGATCAGAGAACAAGCGCTAAGTAACTTTTACACGCGATCTTGTAGTCAGTGACTAAGCGATGAAGCTTGCTGAGCTAGGTGATCGTTTAGTGCACGCGTGTTCACCTTGCAGCCGAGTATCATATACTCTACGATCGCTTACCTCAATCGTTTACACGATCTGACCAACGCTTGATATTCTTTTTCCTCGAAGCAATATGAAACTCCTTGCTCGGAAGCTTAATCACGAGCGACTCACAGTAACTCAAACAAAATTACAGACTTGATAACAAGTTAATATGCCCAAAAACACAAGGACCCTTACAATTAACATTGGATGTAAAAGAATTCAACAACCAGAGGCAACCATCCCAGAAACTCCATTAATCCACATCCATAAACATATTTAACACCTAAATAAAATGTAGACATGCTTTCACCCACCAAGAATGTAAATCCTATTCTATACATCAATGGATTTAGAATATCAGAACCTGGCTATGATACTAATTGAAGGAACTCTTATCAAAGGGAATGAGCAGAAGTAAGATCATTCCAAATTCATTGTGACAGAATTGCAAGCATTCACAAACATACAAACTAGTTATGCATCTTAGAACAAATTATGGCATGCTTTCATAAATAAATACAAAAGGAGTAAGAGACTTATCTTTGAAGAACTTTTCTTCCATAGACCTTTCGCTCTCATGAAGACTTTGGACATTAGAAACTCGCTCTCACCCAGATTCTTTACCCAGTCGTCTGGTCAATCACGAACAAGTAACCTCTTGGACACCACCACTCAGTAACCTTGGTATTCTCGGAGTGAGAATCTAGGAGGTGTGGGCTCTGTTGGATTTGGTAGAGGTTTGGAGGAAACAATGATCGAACTCAACGACCAAGCAAGTGGGAGAATATAGTGTCTATCGTATAGACTTTGTGCTTGATTGTTTAGTAAAATTTCAACAGGTACACGATCGTTTAGTGAAGCTCGCTTGCCACGTGATCGCTTAGTAAAAAAACTACATGATCGTTTAGAGAATGACGTGTGTACACGATCGTTTAGACAAATACTTGAAGCTGTCGTGTAGTATCTTGTGAGCTAAACAATTAACAGTGTACTTTAAGGAGACGATCCAATACAAAAAGAAAACCTTTTTCATTTTATCCTTCAGTTATGAAAACTGAAATAACCTCCCACTTTCACGCACGGTTAAGGAGAAACTGCCAACAATTATCTCATAATTATTTTAATTATAAATACATATAATAACTAATTTATCATATTATATTTATAACCTATATTTTTAATATCACATCATATGCAACATTTAAACCTTAGTCATTTTCTCCTTTATTTGATATAAATCATATCTATATCATATTCCTCTAATTAATGTATCTCATATATCATGTCACTATATCATATATAATTGAACCAATTTAATCGTATCATATATAATAAAACTTCCTCTTGTCAATTTGAACACTTCAAACTGATCCAAAAACTGATTCTCAACTTGAATCCATTGAGCTACCAAGGGGACCTTATGGACCTGTAGCTTGAAGCTCCCACGGTATGTGAATAGTTGACTAAACTCTTTAGTCATGAGATACATCATCCATTAACTGTCGGGCACTCCATTAAAGGCCAATAGCTATACTCTTCTCACTACAGATATATTTTTGTGTCCATCGGATATAGCCAATCAATAGTACGATAACCCTTCATAGACGCTTGTAAGTACAATTGAGCCAATTTACCATTTTTCCCCTACCGTTACATCTAACTCCTTAAGTACCACCGATCCCTTTAATGAACAATAAATCATAGTCATATTATGAGTGGACACCTCTCGGGCCATGAGAAGGTGTATGGTGCCACATTGTTCAAGCCATAAAATCAACCCTTAAGGGAGCAATCTATCTACTTACCTTTATTTCGGGGAAGGAGTGAATTCCATCTTGTGTAGCTGTGTTCCCAGCTCCCCAATCAGATGAATCCTCAAAGTGGTAGGTTACGATCTGGCCACTCGCACCCATGCAAATCAAAGGATCGCCCTCAAAGACAGAAGTTCCAAACTCACTTAAGATTAAAGTCATGTTACCTATGGTCATCTTAGTGAAGTGAAGTCTCTGTCATGAACGGTGTTATATAATGAGACTATACACTTCGTGGTCCGGTCTTATACAAACTTCTTTGTATATGACATCCCCGCTCACATGTCTCCACATGAATGATCAGGATCAAACCATCTGTAGCACATCACAACACTTGTAACTATCTACAAAGCAGATCGCATCCGTAGTGTCACCAGGATAAGGTTTCCCTCCTATATCCATATACTATAGACCATTTTGGTTATCACTTAAGGCATGATCCACTTGTATGTCTCCACATATATGCTTAAGTTACAACGACAACCAGGGATCTTAGTTTATTGGTTTGTGGTAAATGAAAATAAAACATCTCATGTTTCATAGACAATAGTGAAGAAAATATCTCATATTATTACATCACAAGCATTTGTTCATACAGGTGTTTACAAACTACAGGACCCAACGAGAGTTTAGGGCATCAACCCCAACAGTAATTTTGTGTTGTGCATGACATGTTAGTTTTCGTTCTTATACTGTAATTGTTTATGTTCAATTCGAATGGAATTTGGAACAATCCCTTCTGCTGCTCATGGAAATCCTCATGTTTAATTTCCTTCAATTGGTATCAGAGCCAGGTTGTTCTAATATTCCAAATACCATTTCTATTTTGAACTTTTTTTACAGTCATGGTGGGTTTTAAGGTTTCTACATTGTGTTTAAAGGTTAAATGCATTTGTGGATGTGTTGATGAATGTTTACGGGAGAATTGCCTCTGTTTAAAGTTTTCTTTACGATTACAAAGTGTTAATTTGTAGGGCCCATATGTTTTTAGGCATAATTAACAAGCAATCGAGTTTGTAATTCAAAGTGTGAGTTTTTTGACTCGTTTGTGATGAAGTTTCAAAGCATGGAGATGCAATTCTTAGCAAGGAAGTAGGCCAAAGGGTGGTCGTATCGTGTAGCCTAAAGTAAACGATTGTTGAGTTTTGGCTAAACGATCGTGTAGAAAAGTTCTGCGCGATCGTGTAGTATTTATTAAACAATTGTTTAGCTAATGCTAAACGATGGGGTAAAGCGTTTACTCTATCGCGTAGCATTGGTTGTTCGATCGCATGGACACTGAAGGTAAATGATTGTATAGAGCATTTGATGCTCATCATTTGATAAAAGGCGTGCGCACTAAACGATCGTGTAGTTAGCATGCTTCATCGCATAGTCACGACTACACAATCACCCAATATACGATACCTTAACGCTTGCTCCGCGATCGTTTAGGAAATTTTGCTTCACCGCATCGTTGTCGTTTGGTTGATCGCTTAAGGCTTGCGTTGTAAGATGCGCGCTGCATGATCGCGTGCCTTCATGCTTCATCGCATAGTTAAAGGTACACGATCGTTGCTAAACGATCGTTTATGCTCACATAACGTTGGTAAACAATTGAGTAAAGTGTTTACTCTCTCGTATAGGCGATCACCAGGATTTGGTACATGATTAAGGAGATGCGTTTCTTCGCCTGAACGGTTCAAGACCCGGTTCACCTGTTTGAACCGGAGACTCATTGTGTTTTGTAATAGTTAGCTTTGTTTTTAAGGATTTGAGGTTAATTATCCCAGTTCATCAACTTTTATTTAATATACATGAGATGTATGCTGTTTATATGCCATAGTGTATGACATATAGATTTGAAATCCACCTTAGGTTATGCATTTGATTCATGCATCATATATTATAAGTGTTATAATATAGCTTTTGGCATGATGAAATTACAAGAGAGCATGCGTATACATCATGAAATATAAGAGTTATAATTATGCATGCAGTAAACATATTCATGCATCATCTTTATATTATAAGAGTTCTAGTATAAGGTGTATGGAAGCATGTATGCTTGGTTTGTTGTTTGGTTGTATAAGAGTTATATAAAAGTAGCAATGAATGAATAATGCATGGAACATGATATTTAGGCTTGTTTATAAAAGTTAAGAATGCCTTGTATGTGTAGCTTCGCATTGTGTTGGTTTTAGTTATTTCCTTTTATAAGCGTTATAAAGGAAATTAAAACTAAAATCGATAAGAAAGAGTTACATGCGAACTTAGGCGAACTCATGTTTTAAAAGGGTTTTAAAATTGGATTAAGATAGACCTAAGTTCAAGGTTCTAGTGAGATTAGAAACCTAAATTTAATCTTTTGAATTGGTTTAATAGGATTAAATCGATTTGTATAAAAGATTAAATTTTTATTAAATCTATCTATAAGGGACCTTTTGTCCAACGCAGGTTCTGTCTAGGCTGGGGTACTTAAGATGATGGAGACGGAACACCCCTACCTGGGAACCTACCTGAAAAGGTGAATTAGATAGATTTGTTACAAACATGCGACAGTTGATCAAAGACTTCGTTAAAGAGTTTAATGAATGATGATCAAAAGTTGTTCAACTTTCCAAAGTAAACATTACTTTTGGGCAAACCTAAAAAGTCACTTAGTTAAAATTCTTAGCCGTGTTTTTCTAAGTAAACTAAACCCTATGTTATAAAATACTCTTTGGGAGGAACCCTATGTTATAAAGTCCCTCGTTCTCCCTGGATGTTCACACCGTGAGATTCATGCTTGGCCTCGTGGTGCCCTGGAAGCATCCCCCTTTAGATAGTGTTTGCATGATTCAATATCAACGTGGACGAAGAGATTATTTATTAGTAAGTGGGTGAAGGGTGTGTGTCAACACGTCCTACGGTCTTCTTCATTGGTTCGCACCGTGAGATCTTCTTGCACTCCCTTGTGGCACCCTGGGAGCACCCCTTTTGGTTGGGTTCTGTGCAATTGGTCAATATCAAGGTGAACTCTAGAAATGGATAGGGTCACTTTAGTTTTTTCCTCAATCAGATTTTTTCCCTTTGGATTGGCTGCTTGGGGCAGAACTCTAGGGCCTAAAATGACGGGTCACACATATGGGAAATTGTTAAGCAAGTTAATGATTTCTTGACCAAATCAATGATGGTTCATCGTTATAGGAACAAGAGTTGCTCTGGTATTAATGGCTGGTTGAGAATGTCTCGGTTCAGAGGAGGGATAAATTGACTACCTTTCGGTGGCTTTTGTTCTAAACCTTTGAAGCGTCATTGCGAAACTAGATGTCACACGGGGTTCATTTCAGTTTTGCTAAACCGTATTGGATGTTGTTTATTTTTCAACGAGTATTTGCTAAAACCTAATGTAGGTCAATGTGTTTCTTTTTTAGCAACATGATTGATTTTCCGTTGAATGCCTCTAGTTTGACCGATTTCATACAGTGAAAAGAGTCCGTTAAAACATATTTCATGGTAAACGACCTCGAGTTTTTCATGGTTGAGGAGTGTTCTCAAGTCTCGACCCTTGATGTACCACGAAATGTTCGTAATTCATATAAGGTCTGGATGAAGGCTAACTTGTTGGCTCGACATCACATTTTGGCTGGCATACCTGATGCTTTAGCCAAAAGGGTTGAGAATATAGTCATTGCACGTGAGATCATGGACTTATTGCAAGAATTATTTGAACATCAGTTCTTACTTTTTGAGCACAAAGGGATGGATGACAAAGAGACTAGTAGTGTCAGTTCCCAAGATAACCTCCAGAAAGAAAAAGCAAGTGTTGCTGACTCTGTTAAAGTTCACCGATAAGAAGTGTTCTCTGAAATGGAACTTGGAGCTTATTTAGGTTATGATACTGATCCCACTACTCTCCAAAAGAGGAGGAAGTTTAAAGACAGTGAATGTGATTTATTGGTCTTAGAGACGTGTTTGGTGAAAAATGATGATTCTGCCTAGATACTTGATTCAGGTGTTACTAACCACGTCAATTCTTCCTATCAAGGATTTAGTTCCTGGCAAACGTTGCCACAAGAAGAGTTGCTTCTTCGAGTCAGTATTGGTGAGGTTGTTTCAGTTGTTGCTGTAGGCAGGCTGAAGTTATTTTGGACAAGAAAGTTATCTGTTACTGGATAATGTTTTTGTAGTTCTTCATATCAAGAGGAACTTAATCTCGATTTCTTGTCTCATTAAACAAGGTTATACCGTCTCTTTTTCTGAAAGTAAAGTGTTTATTTTCAATAATGGTATGGAAATTGGTTTTGGTTCAAAGGAAAATAACTTATATGTACTAAAGTCATTAGTCATTAAAGCCTTTCTTAATACTGAAATGTTCAGTACAACGACAACTGCAAAGAGACCAAAAATTTCTCCTAAGGAAAACGCTCATCATTGGCATCTAAGGTTAGGTCACATCAACCTCAATATGACTGAGCAGTTGATGAAATGTGGACTTTAAAGAGTTTAGAAGAAAACTCCTTGTCGGTATGTGAATCATGTCTTGAAGGCAAGATGACCAAACGACCTTTTACTAGAAAAGGTTATAGAGCCAAGGAAACCCTGGAGCTTATACATTCAGACCTTTGTGGTCCGATGAGTGTTAGAGCTCGAGGTGGGTATGAATATTTTATCTATTTCAGAGATGATTATTCAAGGTATGGGTATTTATACCTAATGTAACATAAGTCTGAAGCTCTTGACAAGTTTAAGGAGTATAAGGCTAAAGTTGAACACTTATTAGGTAAGAAGATAAAAACACTACGATCTAATTGTGGTGGAGAGTATATGGACCTCGAATTCCAGAACTATATGATAGAACATAGAATTACGTCCCAAATCTCGACCCTAGGTACACCTCAGTAGAATGGTGTATTAGAAAGGAGAAATAGAGCCCTGTTAGACATGGTTCAGTCTATGATGAGCTATGCTCATCTCCAGACTCATTTTGGGGATTTGCAGTGGAGATTGCATGTTACATTTTGAACAACGTTCCTTCGAAAAGTGTTTCTGAAACACCTTTTAAGCTGTGGAGAGGCCGTAAAGGTAGTTTACGCCACTTCAAAATTTGAGGATGTCTGGCCCACGTGCTTGTGCCTAACCCAAAGAAGTTGGAATTGCATTTGAAAGTTTGCCTCTTTGTAGGCTACCCCAGGGAAACGAGGGGGGGATACTTCTATGATCCAAGTGAGAATAAAGTGTTTGTATCAACAAATGCTATCTTCTTGGAAGAAGACCACATTAGGGATTCTAAACCACGAAGCAAGCTTGTTTTACATGAGATTTCTAATGAGACTATTGAGGGTTCAACAAGAGTTGTTGAACAGACTGATAAATCAACAAAATTTGTTGATATTGGTTCATCTAGTCAACCATCTTAAGAGTTGAGACTGCCTAGACGTAATGGGAGGGTTACGAACAGACCGAATCGCTACATAGGTTTGACTGAAGCCTAGAACATCATGTCTAATGATGGGGTCGATGATCTATTGTCTTATAAGCAAGCAATGGAGAATGTTGACAAAGATGAGTGAATTAATGCCATGAACCAAGAAATGGAATCTATGTACTTCAATAATGTCTGAAAACTTATAGATCAGCCTGATGGGGTAAAACCTATAGAGTGTAAGTGGATCTACAAGAGAAAATGAGGTGTAGATGGAAAGGTGCAGACCTTTAAGGCTAGACTCGTGGCAAAGGGTTATACCAAGGTCGAGGGAGTGGACTATGAGGAAACTTTCTCACCTGTTGTCATGTTGAAGTCTATGAGGATACTCCTGTCCATAGCCACATTTTATGATTATGAGATATGACAAATGAACTTCAAGACTGCCTTTCTGAATGGTAATCTTGAGGATACCATCTACATGGCTCATTCAGAGGGGTTCATTGTTCCAGATCAAGAGCAAAAAGTTTGCAAGCTTAATAGGCCCATTTATGGGCTGAAAGAAGCGTTTAGATTGTGGAACATTAAATTTGATAGTGCGATCAAATCATTTGGCTTTAATTAGAATATTGATGAGCATTGTGTTTACAAGAAAATCATCAACAACTCAGTAGCTTTTCTGGTACTGTATGTGGATGATATCCTACTCATTGGGATTGATGTAAGATTTCTAACTGACATTAAAAAGTGGCTAGCTGCCCAATTTCAAATGAAATATTTGGGAGAGGCGCAGTATGTTTTAGGGATCTAGATCATTCGAGATCGTAAGAACAAGAGATTAGCCTTGTCTCAGGCATCATACATTGATGAAATGTTGATCACGTATAGGATGCAGGATTCCAAGAGGGGTTTATTACCCTTCCGGCATGGAATTGTTTTGTCTAAGGAGCAATGTCCTAAGACACCTCAAGAGGTTGAGGAGATGAGATAGATTCCCTATGCTTCGGCTGTTGGAAGCTTAATGTATGCAATGTTATGTACTAGACCTGACATTTGCTATGCAATAGGGATTGTCATTCGTTATCAGTCCAATCTAGGATTAGATCACTGGACGGCGGTCAAAACGATCCTCAAGTATATTCAGAGAACGAGGGACTACATGCTCGTGTATGACGATAAGGACTTTCAGGCTGATAGAAATTCTCGAAAATCAACATCGGGGTCAGTGTTCACTCTGAATGGAGGGACTGTAGTTTAGCGAAGCATCAAGCAAGGATGCATCGCGGACTTCACTATCGAAGCCGAATACATAGTCACTTGTGAAGTTGCTAAAGAGGTTGTTTGGCTTAGGAAGTTCCTTACCGATTTGAAAGTTGTTCCAAATATGTCTTTGCCATTCACTCTCTATTGTGATAATAGCAGGACTGTGGTAAATTTGAAGAAACCTCGGAGTCATCGTAGAGGCAAGCATATCGAATGGAAATATCATTTGATCAGGGAGACTGTGCATCGCAGTGACGTGATAGTCACAAAGATCGCGTCAGAGCACAACATTGTTGATCCGTTTACAAAGGCCCTCACGGCTAAAGTGTTCAAGGGTCATCTGGAGAGTCTGGGTCTATGAGACATGCAGCATCTTGTCTAGGACAAGTAGAAGATGATATTGAGGTATAGAGTATGCCTTAGTTTATTGTATATTGTATTTGTTGTTTTATGTATTGTACATTATTCTCCCGAGACATTAGGACAAGTGGGAGATTGTTGGGATTGGTGTCCTAATTCTCCCGAAGTCTCGTAGTTTGTAAACTTTGTACACATTGTTATGAATAAAATAAGAGTTATTTTATTTGTATTTACTCTTATTCAATAAACAAATATCTATGGTTATTGTATATAAACTTAAGCATGTATATGAGATATACAAGTGGATCATGCCTTAAGTAATAACCTAAAAGGTCTGTAGTATAAGGATAAATGAGGGATACCTTATCCTGGTGACACTATAGATACGGTCTGCTTTGTAGAGGTTTACAAGTGTTGTGAACTACTACAGATGGTCTGATCCTAACCATTCATGTGGAGACATGCGAGCGGAGGTGTCCTATACAAAGAGTTTGTATAAGACCGGACCACAAGATGATTCGTCTTTTTATATAACGCCATTGATAATTGAGACTTACATCTCACTTAAACGACCATAGGTAACATGACCTTAATCTAGAGTGTTTTGGGAACTCCTGCCTAGGAGGGTGGTCCTTTGATTAGTATGGGTGAGAGTGGACAGATTGCCAACTCAACAAGCCTACCTTTTTGGGGATTTGTCTGATTGGGGAGTTGGGAACTCAGTTACACAAGATGGAATTCACTCCTTCCCCGAAGCAGGGTAAGTACATAGATTGCTCCCTTAAGGGTTGATTCCGGGTCTTGAACATAGTGGCCACATCTTCTCTTTGGAAGAGAGAACCCAGTCATAGTAGGACTATGACTTATTGTTCATTAGAGGAATTGTGAAGGGTTATCGCACTATTGATTAGTTGATATGGACACATAAATATATTTGTAATGAAGAGAGTGCAACTATCAGTCTTTAGTGGAGTGCCCGATAGTTAACGGATGGTGAATCTCGTGACTAAAGAGTTTAGTCAATTATTCACGTACCGTTGGAGCTTCAAGTTACAGGTCCATAAGGTCCCTTGGTAGCTCAATGGATTCAAGTTAAGAATCAGTTCTGGAGTTAGTTTGAAGTGTTTAAATTAACAAGAGGAAATTCAATTATATATGATATAATTGATGTGATGTATGAGATACATCAAGTGAAGTATTAATATAAATATGATTTACATTAAGTATCATAAAATAGAAAAAAGAACTATGGTTTGTATGTTTCATGAGATGAAATATTAAAACTATAAGTTATAAATATAATATGGTAAGTTGGTTATCATATTTATTTATAATATATTAATTATATGATAATTAATTTCATTTTCTCTAATAACTGATTAAGTGGGAGGTTATTGGTGGTTTTATGGTAACTGTGAGATAAAAGGAAAATTTTTTCCCCTAAATTTAGAGGTTGCCTCATTCGGAAAGAATTCACGAAGAAAAGCTATCAAGTGAAAGAGTTTCACTAAACGATAGCTGTTGAGAGACTAAACGATCGTGGAGCTTTGACTATACGATAGTCATTAAATTAATCGTAGTTAAACGATCGCGTGAAAAAGTCTACGATAGGCTGCCGTTGACTAAACGATCCAACACTTCGTCTATACGATAGACAACATCTTATCTCCCACTTGCTCGATCGTCTACACGATCGTTGTCCTCCAGTCTCTTCCTCAAGCCAAGATTGTACAGAGCCCACAACTCCTCGATTCTTACACCGAGAATACCAAGATAACCATTGTGGTGGTGTCCTCACTCAGTTCGTGTTTGTTGTTCGTGCTGTTGGCCATTCGTTGGGTTCGTGTTCGTTGGCTATACCGGTCTTTGCGTTCGAGTGCTATTCTTGGACGCGTGGAGATTGATCGAGGAATTCGTGAAGAATGTTTCTTCAAAGGTATGCATACTCAATCCCTTGATACTCTTATTAGCATGCTATAATTTTGTGTTGTGCATGACCTGTTAGTTTCCGTTCTTGTACTGTAATTGTTTATGTTCAATTCGAATGAAATTTGGAACGATCCCTTCCGCTGCTAATGAAAATCCTCATGTTTGATTTCCTTCATGTATATCATATACCATATAAACGAATATATATATATATATAGGATTCTTTTTAAAAAAAAAAGAATAAAAGTTATCTTCGGATTGCATGCACATACTCCTCCCATCTTCATCTCTTCTCTCTTATGAAATCATTGCTGCCGTTCGTGCTCCTTGGTTTGACCATCCACTGCCGCACCAACCATCGTTGGTTTGATTATCCACCGTGCCAGCCAGCCATCCTCCTCCTATCGCATCGCTGTTTGACGGCAATTCGAGTAATTTGAATCATGCCGCCGCCATGCCAATTGTCATCCAAGCTAGGATTTGTGTTATGGATAGCCGGTTGATAGCAGATCTTAATGTACGGGGGTTCATTTTGCAAAGAATATGGGCAGATGAGGATCTAGTAGTTAAATAATCTGGATTTTGTAGCAGATCTAGGCGTCAGAGGGTCTGTTTTTGCAGCGGATCTGGATGGAGAAGGATTTGGCTATGATGATCCACGAGGCAATGAAGCAATGAAGCCATTGACGAGGGGAGTTTGACGACCCACAAGGCAATGAAACCATCAGTGTCGTTGACGCAATAGTGGAAGAGGCCATCTAGCGAGGGAGATGAAGAATGCGTGTGAAGCAGAGAGAGAGATGGAGAATGTGTGTGAGAGAAAATGGGAAAATTGAAAAGGAAGGGAGAGAAGATGGGAATTTTATGGAAAATTAGACATTTGGAAACTTTCAATTTCTTAATTAAAAATATTTGTAATTAACTCAAGGAAGTCTTAATCTTCCAAATCTTCGATCTTTATAGGGTGATAATCTTGAGGTTGATCAAAACTTTCAAGTCTTGAGAGCTTCAGAGCCTTAATCTTGATCTCCAGAGCTTCAATGCTTAGTTGCCACTTTTCCAACCTCCCCCAAATGAAAGAACAAAACCTCTATTTATAGGAGATTTCCATGGGTTTTTAGGTGGGCTTGGGCTCAGTCTTTCTTTCAGTCCAAATTTTCCACTATAGGCTTGAATTGGGTCAGATTTTTTACTCGAACGATTTTCATTACTCAAACCAATCTAATTTATGATTAAATCCACTGGAATCTCCAACCAAATTTATCGATCGTGGTCTAGCTCTCATCACCGTTGTAATTGGACAAAATTTCTTCTCCAGCAAATGCTCCCTTTTCAAAACTTATGTACATTCATGTGTGGATGAATTTTGAAACATTTTATATTTTGAGCAATAATTTCAATTTATTTGATCAAAATATGAATTTGGTTCATACTTTGGTTTTGCATTTCACATATACGTGCATCCACTAACTGGTGGCGGCAAGTTTTTAGCTCACCTTAAAAGCTTTTGCGCAAAAAATTCCCATAGTTGAGTGAAATATAAGGTTTATTTAACCTCATCCCCTCCTCCTCCCTCTCCCTTTAATTATTTTTATTCCCTTTTTTTACTTTTTTTTATCACCCCCTTTTTATTTCTAATCTAGGTTTTCTTTTGGTTAGTAACAAATTTTTTTAGCAAAAGAATTGGATCCATTATTTTTTTATTTTATTGACTTGCCCCTATATTTTTTACATGCTCAAGCTGTTGGTAGCTTGGATCCCAATTGAAGAGCAAATAACTTTTCTTCTTATGAATTTTCGCATATTTATCAAAAGGTGTTTTTTTTTTAAAAAAAAATTGTCTTGATATGCGACCGCCGCCCTATAGTGATTGCTGACCTTAGAGAGGTTTGGATTATTATTGACCTTAGAGAGGTAGGATGATCATTAGCCTTAGAGAAATCTGACCCGTCTACTGACCTTAGAGAGGTTCGGATCATCTGTTGACCTTAGAAAGGCCTGGATCATTTGCCCACCTTAGAGAGATATGGATCATTTGCTTGACCTCGGAGAGGTCTAGTTTGTGCTTGGGTGTCGTCTAAGGATGGTGACATTAGAAGGTTCCTTTAATGTTCTCCATCCATTCGAGCTTAGAATATGTCTAAATCTTATGAAGCTCACCATCTTTCTTAAGCCCTTAATGCACCTGTTTCTTTTAGGTTATGTAACTGGGATCTATTTCTCTATGGTGACATTTTTTACTTTTTTTTTTTTTTTTTTGCATAACAATAATACAAACCATCTACTGACCTTAGAGAGGTCTGGATCATCTACTAACCTTGGAGAGGTCTGGTTTGTGCTTGGGTGGCGTCTAAGAATGGTGACATTAGAAGGTTCCTCTAATGTTCTCCATCCATTCCGGCTTAAAATATGTCCAAACCTTATGAAGCTCACCATCTTTCTTAAGCCCTCCATGCACCTATCTCTTTTAGGTTATGGAACTGGGATCTATTTCTCTATGTTGACATTTTCTTCTTCTTCTTCTTTTTTTTTTTGGCAGAACAATAGTTTACTTCACTGAACATATCTCATCTGGAAAGAAACACCTTGTAATTCTTGTAGATAGGAATCGATCTATAAAAGATGGGCTAAGCCTTCTTGTGAAGGAGCCACTAGTAGGTTCTTTCGCAAATTTATGGCTATATTTGAACAATGACACGACTCTATTCGAATTATCAGCGGAGGTGCCTTTGACTCAAGGAGAAAACATATAGATATTACAATCTTCTATTCATAACAAAGCCCCTACTCTTAATCGGGTGTTAACTCTTGGGGGTTAGATGATTGATGGTGAGACTCGTTGGAATGCCATCATAAAATTCCCTGGAGAATTTACCTTTACTGACTGCTATTGAGAATGGCTAGAGTTCATAGTTGGCCAGAACGAACAATCCCTTCATGTTGTCTTCTTATTTAGCACAAAGATGTCCTCTTTATATACGTACGACCAAAATAAGTATGTGGTTCGAGCCTTTTGTGAAGCTTGGTGCTTGTCAATCAATACTCTTCACACTATGGCAGGTGAACTATCAATTTTCTTATGGGACCTATGGTCATTCGTTGGCCTTTCAATTAGAGGGGCTTCTATGATGAGGTCATTCCCTGCCTTAGAGAGTTAACCGGCTCAAGAGACAAGAAGAAATATCTTCCAAAGACTTGTGAACATCTTTTTTAGGCATACTATTCAATAATTTGCTTACAGAAAAAAGATCATGCGTCATCCTCTAAGAATAATTCCCTAGTGACCAATAGTTCTTGGATTTCATTTCGGCTCTTAGGGGTCGAAGATATGATAAGGAACAAACATAACCTTCGAGCGGACTATCCGTTCAATTTAAGGAACTCTTATCAAAGAGGACCTTTGAGCGAAAGCAAGATCATTCCAAATTCATTGTGACAGAAGTACCGCATTCACAAACATACAACAAGTTATGCATCTACAAACAAATTACGACATGCTTTTCAAAATAAATAACAAAGGAACAAGAGACTCACCTTTGAAGAAATTTTCTTCTCTGTATCTCTCTCTCTAGTTAAGACCAGCAACTCTCGCTGTTGATGTGATCACCAAACCAATCGTCCACCAAATCTCACTATCGCTCACCACCGAACGGTCTTCTACACGAACACGCAGCAAGCAGGACACCACCAGTCAGTAACTTCGGTATTCTCGAAGTGAGAATCCAAGAGGTGTGGGCTCTGTTGGATTTAGTAGAGAGGAGGAGGAAACTACGATCGTATTCAACGACCAAGCAAATGGGAGAGATTTGGAGTCTATCATATAGACGGATGCTTGATCGTTTAGAAATAGGTGCACGATCATTTAGTAAATGGGGCAGATCGTTTAGACGATTATTTAGGTAGAACCGCTCTCGTGCGTGATCGCTTAGTAAAAACTACATGATCGTTTAGGTCGACTACGCGTGTACACGATCGTTTGGGAAAAACTTGAGCAATTGTGTAGGCTCTCGTTTGCTATACGATGGGCAGTGTACTATTCGTGAAGCGATTATCTGATCTTTTTGCAAAATGGAAACTATTTTCATTTTATCCCCCAGTTATGAAAACTGAATGCAACCTCCCACTTTCACGTACGGTTATGGAGAAAACCACCAACAATTATCTCATAATTGTTTAATTATAAATAAATATAATCATATTATATTTATAACCTATAGTTTTAGTATCACATCATTTACAACATATAAAACGTAGTCCTTTTCTCCTCCCCTATATATAAATCATATTTATATCCTTTTCCTCCAATTAATATATCTCATACATCATATCAACTATATCATATATAATCGACCAGTTTAATCATATCATATATAATCAAACTCCCCTCTTGTCAATTTGAACACTTCAAACTGACCCAAAAACTAATTCTTAACTTGAATCCATTGAGCTACCAAGGGGACCTTATAGACTTATGGCTTGAAACTTCAACGGTACATGAATAACTGACTAAACTCTTTAGCCACGAGATCCACCATCCGTTAACTACCAGACACTTCACTAAAGACTGATAGCTGCACTCTTCTCACCATAGATATATTTCTGTGTCCATCAAATATAACCAATCAACAGTACAATAACCCTTCACTGATGCTTGTAAGTACAACTAAGCCAATTTACCATTTTACCCCCGTAGTTACATCTAACTCCTTAAGTACCATTGATCCCTCTAATGAACAATATAACAAGTCCTACTATGTGTGGACACCTCTTGAGCCATGAGAAGGTGTTTGGCTTCACATCGTTCAAGCCCCAAAATCAACCCTTAAGAGAGAAATCTATCTACTTACCCTTGCTTCGAGGAAGGAGTGAATTCCATCTTGTGTAGCTGAGTTCCCAGCTCCTAAATCAGATGAATCCCCAAGGTGGTAGGTTTGAATCGACAATCTGGCCACTCGCAAAGGACCGCCCTAAAAGACAAGAGTTCCTAACTCACTCAATATTAAGGTCATGTTACCTATGGTCATCCTAGTGAAGTGAAGTCTTTGTCATGAACGACGTTATATAACGAGACTATAACACTTTGTGGTCCAGTCTTATTCAAACTCCTTTGTATAGGAAGCCCTCGCTCGCATGTCTCCACATGAACGATCAGGATCAGACCATCTATAGCAAGTTACAACACTTGTAACTATTCTATAAAGCGGGCCGCATCCGTGGCGTTACCAGGATAAGGTTTCCCTTCTATATCCATATACTACAGACCATTTTGGTTATCACTTAAGACATGATTCACCTGTATGTCTCCACATACACGCTTAAGTTACAAATTACAACTAGGGATCTTAGCTTATTGGTTTGTGGTAAATCAAATAAAACATTCAATGTTCCATAGACGAAAGTGAAGAAAATATCAAATATTATTACATCATAAGCGTTTGTTCAAAACTGTGTTTACAGACTACTGGATCCAACGAGAGTTTAGGGTATCATCCCCAACAAAGCCTACTACATAGAAGCAAAAGAAGGTCTTTCGCTCCTAGTCTACTAAAATCTAGATGGTGAAAATATCAAGCTCGGGACTGGTCGAGTAGAAAAAATATGTTATTCAAGGACCTTAGGATAGAAGACAATTTGAAGGATATAATGTACTTGGCTGCATTTTTATCCTATTGGTTGTGTCTTTTTGTATTTCCATAAAAGGGGGCCTACCTTCGTCCTAGGATTATTAAGGTTACTAGTCTGATGGCTGACAGAAAGATGTATAGCCTTGTCATTCCAGTTTTAGCGAATATTTATCATGGCTTAAGGCTGATAACTAAAGCCTCAAATCCAATTAGACGCATGGACTTTTATTTTTCCATACATTATGTCCATGGTTGGCTAGCCCACTATTTTAATACCCATTACCTTGTTCTAGTGGATATCCAAGGTCTAAAGATGGCCAATTTTTCTAGCAAAGGTGGCTTAATTTATTTTGGAGAATATGAAGCACTAGAACTAATCCATAAAGTTGCAAATATCTAGTGGCATGTGAGTTCTCAGAACTGGAATAGACATGAGCGTTTGGTTGATGATGGAGATTTATCATTTCAACAATCTTGCCAACTCTCTAGTATGCGATCATGTTACCTATCGTCTCGGTGTGGAAATAATTTGAATATAGAATCATATAGTCATTATCGATTTGGTTGGCAATTTGGATTTTACCAAGACATTCCTAATGATATAGGGGAGAACTCCACCTGCTATCACTTTCTACAATGTGATATACCACTTTAGAGTCTGCACCAGACCTAGATCATTGTCTCAAGTATTCTTACTAGTCCACACGTTGAAGCCATGCAACCACAGTACATCGCGATACTGGAATTGGTGGTTGACAAAATGTGAGAGTTATTTTGAGGATAACACACATCACTTAGTAAGTAGCACTATTTCTGCTTCCTCGCAGCCTAATTTGCCTAAGAATAAAGGGAGTAACCAAGGTGGTAAACAAATTCGTTTAATTGAAGAAGTAGCTCCCATCCTACAGAAAGATGTTGTTATTCACGAAGAAGAGAGTCATAGTAGTAACAGTGATCATCATTGGAAAAGACCCTTAAAGAAGGCGAAGATGCCTGGTGATGATTTTTTTGGAGGAGTTCCAAGTGCTTCGATAATTCCTAGTGGTACTATGATATTGGTATGTATATCTTCCCTATATGTTCGTCTCATTCGCCTCTTTAGCAAATAATTTATTTATTTTCTCTTTTCTTCTTTTGTAGTCACCCTTGAGCAATCATCTTCAAGAAATTGCGGAGCAGTCTAACGAAGAATCTTTAACGGGAGCTTATTCTTTGGATTCATCCATCGAGAAGGTCGCAACTTGTAATCACCGCTAGTTAGAACAACTAGACAACCTTCACGTCCCTTAAACATTTATGAAAAAAAAATTGATGTGGCAAACAGGCATCGAGAGTGTTGAAGCTTTAGGCCATTTTCCTAAAAGAGGTTGGTCATTCCGAAGTACCTCAAATAGAGAAAACCATACCCCTTCTTGGTCTCTTTAAGATTTCTGAGCCAACACGATGTGTTGATGGTCAACCAATTACTGCACATCCTGAGCCCACTCTATATTTTGATGAGGTAGTGTTTTCAAACTTCTATAAAAAAGTAGCTTTATCTATGTGGAAGGATATTCAAGACAAGATTGTGCGCACTCCTTTTGAGCACATAGCAAATCTTAAACCAGAAATAAAAACGATATTTTTTGGCATTTTCAAGATTCATAAGGACAATTTGGCTCCTCTTCAAGAATTTGTGAATAGTTACTCAAGAGGTTAGATAATTTTAACGCAGTACAATCTTCATATTCCACACAATTGCCTTGAATCGACAAAGACCATTGATTGGGTGAGAAGACATCTCGCATGAAAGAAGCCCTGACTTTGATGGCTAACTACAAGAAGAAGACAAAGCCATTCAAGAGCGAGTTGCACAAATATCTTTGAAAAAGAAGGAACTAGAAATCAAACTTCAAAGCCTAAATGTTGAGTCTAGGAAGCTGTTAAGTTTATCTGTTGGGAAAAAAGAGGCCATAAACAAAAAAGAACTTGAAGTTGCCAAAATCTAGAAAGAAATCAATACTCTCGAGAGCATGCCCACTATTACTGATGTGGCTATCGAGGCTTTAGCTACAATTTGTAAAAACATGGAGACTGCACGCGAAGAGTTAAAAGATTTCAAGTGGAAGCTTTGACTTTAACCAGCTCCCCTTTCTCTCTCTCTCTCTCTCTCTCTCTCTCTCTCTCTCTCTCTCTTTCGGGCTCGATTCAATCTTATTGATATGCATATGTAACTTTGAATATTTTGATTTAATGGAAATAATATATATTTTTTTTTGCACGTGACTGCACTTAAATTTTATTTTAAGCTACCTACGTACCCTTTGTGATAACGGGAACAAATCATAACGTAGTTCAATACAATTATTATTTTTTGTATTTTTAAATTTCTTTGACGGTTCACATTTTAAGCTCATGCAGGTCAGGAGCAACGTGCAGTTCATACTCGTACGATAAAGAGTTTTTTCTTATTTACATAATGACTTCAAGCATAAAATCTTTTGAGAAATTTTCATTGATTGGCCAACTCTTAATCCATCTCGATTGATGATCTTGTATGCTCCATTTGTGTAAACTTCTTTAACAACGTAGGGCCCATCCCATTTAGGTGTAAACTTATTTCTTGTATGTCTCGTTTGAATAATCAGTATTCTTACAGTAAGTACCAGATCACCAACCTGAAATGATCGAGGTTTCACATGCTTATCAAGATCTTTGTACATTCGTGTTTGGTAACATTCCAATGCCTATTGTGCCTCGAGTCTCTTTTCATCAAGTGCTTCTAACCCTTGAAGGATAACTTGGCATTATCTTCAGTAGTCAACCCTTCTTGGACTGCCATCTTTAGTAAAGGAATCTCTCTCTCCAATGGGAGAACAACTTCCACCCCATAAACAAGAAAATATGGCGTGGCTCCCGTAGGAGTACGATGAGTGGTTCAATAAGCCCATAATGCTTCACTGATTCTTTCTTGCCCATCTCCTTTTGTCTTGGAGGCCAATCTCTTTTTGTCTTGAATGCCTCCACCAATCCGTTTGCTGCAGCATTGTACATAGAAGACTTATATTGTTTGAATTTAAACTTCTCACACAACTTATCCATCAGAGTATGAGAAAATTGTCTTCCATTATCTATCACGATACAATGAGGAATTCCATATCGGTAAATGAGTTGTATTCGGACAAAGTTTACAATGTTTTCCTTTTTGGCTTCTCTTAATGCCATAAATTCAGCTCACCTTGAAAAATAATCAATCCGTGCAAGGATATAAGAGTGCACCACCGATGACTTAGGTGTTATAGGTTCAACCAGGTCGAGGCCCCAAGCTCAAAAAAGCCATGAAGCTATTATTTGATGAAGAAGTTCCAGTGATTGATGTATAAAATTTGCATGGAATGAATAGGCTTCATATCGCTTTGCATACTACATTGAATCATGGATCATTGTGGCCAATAGTAGCCCATTCTTTTTAATTGATGTTGGAGCATTGGTCCAAACTGATGAGCGCCAAGATTCTTAAATGTGCTTATTCTAAGGCTTTTGCTGATTCTTCTTTTCCTAGGCATCGGAGAAAGAAAACTTCATATGAACATTGATAAAGCGTATCATTGTAGCAAATAAATTGAAGAGCTCTTCTTCGTATTTAAGCTCTATGTTGAAGATCTGTGGGAAGCTTTCTATGTTACAGATAATCTATAAGACATTGTCGCTAATCCTCCTCTTCGATCACGTAAACAAATATCGTCTTGGTTTCTTTACATTGATCTTCAATTGGCGGAACAATCCACTTTTGACAAAGAGAGATGTTTACAGGTACATCATCTGAGATTGTTAGAGCAATGGCTAATTTTGCTTGTTCATATGCTCTCTTATTTTCTGATCTTAGTATATGTTCCAACATTACGCCTTCGAACTTATCCATCAATCTCCTAACGTAAATGAAGTAAGGGTTTAAATCCTCATGTTTCACGTCGTACTGGCATAAGAGCTGATTTATAATTAACTTCGAAGTCGTATACTTCTATGTATGTTATCTCGATTTCTTATGCCATTTGTAAGCCAATAATGAGCACTTGGTATTCAGCAATGTTATTTGAACACAACTCACTGAGTGTGAAGCTATATGACAACATATGCTTCTTAGAGGAAATGAAGGTAGCGTCGATGCCTACTTCACTTCTTCGTGTTACGCCATCAAAGTACATAGTCTAAGGCTCCCTGCATTCAACATAAAATACTTCTTCATCAGGCAGGTCTTCACACAATTTCCAATTTGATGGGATTGGTGACTAGTTAAGAAATCTTCCAATACCTGACCTTTAATTGCCTTCTAGGGTATATACACAATATCGTATTGTTGTAGTATCATTGCCCATTTAGCGAGGCATTCTGAGATGATCGACCTAGATAGCATATACTTGATAGGGTCTGCTTTTGCCATTAAGTGTACAATGAAGGCTTGCCTATAATGTCTCAACTTATCTATTGAAAAAAATAAGGTGAGACACATCTTCTCAATTGGAGAATAATTAAGCTCAATTAGAGGGAAAATTCCTTGTCCTTCTCATTTTCTTGTGCGAGTATTGCTTCAAACAATCTTTCTTGAACGACAATATATAATATCTATTGAAAGTAAAGAAGAAAAGAGATAAGACAAGGTTTACGTGAAAAACCCTAATTCATGGAGAAAAAACCACGATAGAGAAGCTTTTATTATTTTAATGTCATACATACAAGAGACCCCAAACTCAAAATAAATAGAATGAGGGAAACCTTCAAAATAGGGCTAATGCACTATATTTATACACTCCCCCTCAAGTTGAGGTGTAGATATCAACAAGACCCAACTTGCTAACACAAGCTTCAGACGTCTGTCTTGGTAATCCTTTGGTAAGAATATTTGCAACCTGTTGGACTAAAGGTACATAGGGAATACAGATAACCCCGTGGTCTAACTTCTCTTTAATAAAGTGTCTGTCAATTTCAACGTGCTTGGATTTATCATGTTGTACTGGGTTGTTTGCAATACTGATGGCAGCCTTATTACCACAATACAACTTCATAGGACCCGGACTTTCTGGTGAAGATCAGCCAAAACTTTCTGTAACCATATTTCTTCACACACTCCTAGGCTCATAGCTCTATACTCTGCCTCAACACTGCTTCTGGCAACTACACCTTGTTTTTTACTCCGTCAGATCAGCAAATTTCCCCATATAAAGGTACAATATCCTGAAATTGACTTTCTATCTGTCACTGAACCTGCCCAATCTGAGTCAGTATATGCTTCGATGCTCCGTGTATCATATTTTTTTAAAACTAAGCCCTTCTTTGGGCTGGACTTTAGCTATCTCAGAATTCGTGTCACTTCTTCCATGTGTTCCTCATATGGATTCTGCATGAACTGACTTACAACACTCACAACATAGGAGATGTCAAGCCTAGTATGAGACAGGTAAATCAGTTTTCCTACAATAGAAGTTTCAATGGGTTTGCATCCAGCCATTCATTTTAACAGGTCCAAAGGGTACTTCCGTTGAGACATTGATATTCCTGCTTTCGATCTTTCCACTTTCATCCCGAGAAAATACCTCAGACTACCAAGATCTTTGATCTCAAATTCGCCTGCCATTCTTTGTTTTAGTTTAACAATTTCTGTCGTATCATCCCCTGATAAAATGGTATCATCGACATAAACTACCAAAATAGCAATCTTCCCTGAAAGTGATTTTTTGGTGAACGTATGATCGGAATGCCCTTGAACAAACCCTTGGGATTTAACAAACACTATGAACCTATCAAACCACACTCTTAGAGACTGTTTCAACCCATATAAGGACTTTCTGAGTCTGCAGACATGGTTTCCAAATTTAGCTTCGAAACTTGGAGGGGGACTCATGTAAACCTCTTATTCTGACTCACCATTCAGGAAGGCATTTTTAACATCCAGTTGATGTAGAGGTCAATCCTTATTCATTGCAATAGATAGAAGAACTCGGATCGTGTTGAGCTTAGCCACTGGGGAAAAAGTTTTTGAATAATCAATCCCATAAATTTGAGTGAACCCTTTAGCAACTAACCTAGCCTTATATCTCTCGAGCGTTCCATCACACTTATACTTCACTATGAACACCCATTTTCAACCAACTGTCTTGTGACCTCTAGGGAGAGCCACTAAATCTCAAGTCCGGTTCACCTCGAGAGCTCTCATTTCTTACATTACTGTTGCTCTCCCCTTGGGAACTTTCATGGTTGCATGCACTGGTAGGTATTGCTAGGGCATCCAGTTGAGTAGTGAAAGCCTTAAAATAGGAGACAAGTTACTATAGGTCAGAAAACTGTGCATAGGGTACTTTGTACATGATCTGGTTCCTTTCCTCAGAGCAATTGGCATATCAAGAGTGGTATCATAATTGCCAGTTTTCGTCGGTCTCTCTCTAGNCAGAGCAATTGGCATATCAAGAGTGGTATCATAATTGCCAGTTTTCGTCGGTCTCTCTCTAGTATCAAACTTTTGAGACAAATTTTCACCTTCCTGAGAGTCTTCCAGCACCTCATTACCTTCTGTAATTTCAACATTCTCTGAGTCCGTCTCACCATCTTCCTTTAACTTCTCTTTAAGAATCTTCTCTAAAACAACATGCTCTTGAACCTTAGTTGGTTTTGATTCTTGGACACTTTCCGATGGAACAACATGAATTTTCTGGGTTTCCTTTCTGAGATTCTTCCTATAGTATATTATCTAGGACGTTTGTCTAATGGGGAGGACATACACTGGAATATCAGGGACAGGTTCGGGACTAGGTAGGATAGGTTTGGGACTAGGTAGGTTGGATTCAGGAATAGGTTCGGGACTAGGTAGACTGGGTTCAGGAACAGTAGAACTAGGCTCAAGGTTGAAGCTAATAGGTACGGAGTATGTAGACTGGCAACCATATGCTTCGACTTCCGGGTCCATCACAAGGGAAACGAAAACCAAGATTTGCTTTTCAAAAATTTCACATTGATTTTGTTTTTTTCATCAGATGATTGCATTGAACAAGAGGGCAGTAGGTGAAGGTGGAAATAGTAGTGAAAGTGAGAGTTCCAGTATCCCGGAAACATCCGATTAATTCTTAACAAACTGTTAGTCTCTTCACTCGTGGTCTCCCCTTGAAGACTGGTTCATCTTCAAGGAATGTGACATCCATAGTGACAAAGTACTTTTTGGAAGGTGGGTGAAAACCTTTATAGCCTCGCTGATGAAGGGGATACTCGACAAACACACATATTTGAGCTCGTGGGGCAAACTTAGTTCGGTGGGGACCATGAATGTGAAAAAAAGTTGTACACCCAAACACATGCAGAGGAACTTTAGGGATAAGACATGTAGACTATCAAGACTCTTTAAAGCACTCAAGGGGTGTTTGAAACTTTAGAACACGTGAAGGCATCCTATTAATGAGATGGGCAGTAGTGAGGATCACGTCTCCCCATAGGTATGATGGGAGACACGTGGGAATCATCAAGGAACGAGAAACTTCAATGAGATGGGCGATTTTTTCGTTCCGCCACTCCGTTTTGTTGCGGAGTATAAGTACAAGAGTTTTGATAGATGATCCCTTTTGACGTTAGGAATTTTCGGAGAGTGTGATTGACAAACTCACGCCTATTTTCACTTCGAAGGATGGAAATCTTTGTATTAAACTGAGTTAAGATAGTGGTATTGAATTGTTGGAAGGTAGATAGGACTTTGGATTTATCAGCAAGGAGGTATACCCATGTAAGTTGGGTATGATCATCGATGAATGTGACAAACCATCGTTTACCGGACAGAGTAAAGATGTTTGAAGGGCCCTAAACATCACTGTGGATCAAGTGGAAAGGCTGGATAGGTTTATAAGGCTGAGAGACAAAAGAAACACGAGGCTATTTTGCACGTGTATAGACATCACAAGAAAAAGAAGAAATATTCACATTATGGAATAAATGGGCAAAAAAATATCTCATATATTGGAAACTTAGATGTCCAAGACGAAAATACCACAATAAATAATCTTTTTCAGACATAGTAAATGAAGATAAAAGACTAGTCCTAAACAAATTCTTGGAGGAAGCATCTTCAGAAAGTAAATAAAGGCCCCTGTCATATCGGGCAATGCCAATCGTCTTCCCCAAGCTCAAGTCCTAAAACAAAGTAGCATCTGGTGAGAAGACAACTCTACAGTGCAATCTTTGTTATTTTACTTATTGATAACAAGTTGTAAGAAATTTTTGGCACATGTAGGACATTTTATAGAATTAATCGTTGGAATGGTGACAATCTGCCTTTTCCAGCAACATGAGCGAAGGACCCATCCGCAATATAAATCCTCTCATTTCCAGCACTTAGATAGTACGAGAAGAATCGATCGGATGAGCTAGTCAAGTGATCGGTCGCTCCTGAATCTAGAATCCATAACTCATTCCCTTCAACGAGGAAACTAAAAGATTGAGGGTTACCTGATTGAGAAACTATTCTGATCCCTATGGTACCTGAATCATCTAGGTTGGTCACTGGAGGTTGTGTTTGAAGTTGTATCTGAGGTTGTGTGGTCCCCTCAACCGATTCACTCACAGAGCACACCCAAATTTTGACTTGTCATTTGGGGGGGTGACGTTTACCATTAAGAGGTTAGCCATGCAGTTTTCAACACTGATCCTTCGTGTGCCACTGTTTCTTGCAATGCTCACATACTGGGGGCGTTTTTCTATTATGTTTGTCACCATCAAATCCAGAGGATTTTACCCCAAAGGCAGCTGACTCAACAGTGGTAACCCCATACCCATTCATTGCACTTGATCTATCCTCTTCCAATTGAACCTCTGAACAGACCTCCATGAGAGACAGTATCGGTTTCTGCCCTAGTATTCGACTCCGAACTGTATCAAATTTGGGGTGCAACCCAACAAGAAAATCATACACACGATCAACCTCTTCTATCTTCGAGTACTAAATTCCGTCATGTGGGCAGTTCTAGATGATCTCCCGATATAGATCCATTTCTAACCATAATAAGGACATTCTGTTGAAGTAGGACGTTACATCCATGCTCCCTTGTTTACACTCATGAACCTGTTTACGTAAAGTATACAGGTGAGATGCATTTTGCCTTCTAGAATATAACCTATGGACCGCATCCCAAATATCCCGTGCAGTGGCTAAATATAGTAGAGATTTCCCAATTTGAGGTTTCATACTACTTATAAACATCGATCGAAGTAAAGAATCTTTTGCCTTTCAAACCCGCTCTTGGAGATCCTCAGGGCTTGGTTGCCGTATTTCTCCTGTTAAGTACCCAAATCTATAGTGCCCTTCAAGGACCATTTTAATTGTTTGGGACCAAGAGAAGTAGTTTTGGCCATTCAACTTCTCTTCTGTGATCATTCCTACTTAGTTTCCCAAAGTAATAGTTAACAAATTTGCAGTTGGTAGAGTAGGAAAGACTGTTACTAGATTTTCTAAATAGATTGGAAGACTAGAAGGCTCATGGCCATACAGTTTTTCCCCAAGAACCACCATCTGTTGTTGGAGACTTGCCAATTGCTGTTGGAGGTCCCCATGGGTCTCTGATCTCGACTGTTTCTGCTCATAGGAGATGGGAATAGAATTTTCACTCATAGAGTCAACCACTTGATACCAAGGCTATATCGGATACATATTCGGAAGGGACCCCTGTTGCTGGAAGGAACCAAAAAACTGGTCAGAGGCTTCAATCGAGTACTGCCTAAACACCTCAGCACTACTGCTAGAAGCTACACGGCTAGGTATTGCTACGGCTAAATGATGAGTGGCTGACTGATGCAAGAACGGATCGAGAGCATGTGCGACTGATGGTTTGGGAGGAATCGCAAACAACTGGCACGAGAGTTGCTTGAACGTGAGTGACTGGTTGCTGGACAGGTGCACGATCATCTGACCTAACCCGGAAGCTAAAGCGAACCCATCCATCACCTGTTGCGGTTGTGCAAGAAACAGCGTGGCAACTATGTTTGGACCGCTCACTGTTTGGATCATCCGCGGTTGCTCGAAGGCTGGGTAGCGGCTTTGACGGCTGTAGGGTTGAGGACAATCGACAGCTGCTCCTCAGTTGGTTGTTGTTGTGTTGGGTTCAAGATTGTCCGGAGATACCGATCCATGGCCACTTGAATCATGGCCATATTAGTTGAGTTGGCTATTGCTCCATCACCAACCACGTATGATGACTGAATTTCTTCTATCAGGACTGAGGTTTCATCACCTTTCTCTGATACCATATTAAAAGTAAAGAAGAAAAGAGATAACACAAGGTTTATGTGGAAACCCCTAATTCAGAGAGAACAAACCACGATAGAGAAGTTTTATAATTTTAATGTCATACATACAAGAGACCCTAAACACAGATTAAATAGAATGAGGAAAACCCTAATTTTAGGGAAAAGACAAATATGCTCTTAATATGCCCTTAGGACTAATGCACCATATTTCAACAATATCAATGGTTTTCCAACTTTAGACGTGCACAAGACCGGAGGGTTGAGCAAATACTTCTTATGTTATCGAATGCATTTTGGTATGTTTAATCCTATTTAAGAACTATATCATTCCTCATTAATATCTGAAACAGTTGATATCATCCTACAAGGTTAGATATAAATTTTCTGATGTAGGCCAAGTGACCTCGAAGATTTCTTAACCTGTGCAGATTTCTTGGACTTGGCATCTTCTGGATAGCATCGATTTTAGATTAGTCGATTTCGATTCCACAGTGTCTTAGAAACATTCCTAAAGTCACACCGAAAGCACATTTAAGAAGGTTAATTCTTAATTAATATTTCATTAGACGATCAAAGACAAGCTTCAGGTTCTTTAGGTCGTCATGTCGCTTCTTAGAGTCACTACAAGGTCATCGACATAACATTTAACGTGTTTATATAACATATCATCAAAGATCCTTTGTATAGCACGCTGGTATGTGGCACCTGCATTCTTTAATCTGAAACGCATCACCTTATAACAATATACGCCTTTTGAAGTTCGAAACATTGTTTTCTCCTCATCTTAAAGCCATTCGAATCTGGTTATATCCCGATGACCCATCCATGAAAGATAGAGCTTCATGCCTTGTGGTGGCATCCAATCATAATTTCTGTGATAGGAAAGGGAAAGTCATCTTTTGGGCACATATCATTTAGGTCACGAAAATCCATGTAGACACGTAGTTGACCATTCTTTTTTCTTATGGGAATAATGTTGGCTATCCATGTTGGGTATTTGACTTCGTGTATAAATTTAGCTTCTATTAGCTTGTTAACCTCTTTTTCAATTTGAGGAGTCAATTATGGCTGAAAGAGTCACTGAACTTGCTTGATTGGTCGATACCTCGATTTAATTGTTAGGCAATGGATAACAACTTTTGGTATAAGCCCAGACATTTCTTTATATGACCAAGTAAAGACATCTTTATATGTCGTGAGTAAGCTCACATATTTTTTTTTTCTTGCTATCAGTAAGTTGTGCACTTATAAAGGTTGTGCCTAAGTTGACTTCCTTCAGCTCACCAACCGTTAATTGACCACCATCCTCAAATGATAAAGGAGCTTCTTCTGCGTCTTCTTTAAGCACGTCAGAATCTGATGTTTCTTTTATTGTGACATGGCAATAACTTTCGCATCTTCTTCATCATCTGGATCATTCTCTTTAGATCGAATGATAACGAGATCGGGTCGCTTTACTTTTAATAAGCTCTCTGTATCTACAGAAACAAGCAGCTTTCTTTTCATTTTTTAGGGAATAGTACTGCAAATTTTTTCATCACTTTTCACCTCGCATGCTTTGCTTGAGAACGCTATGGGAGATCACTTCTGACTGCTTGTTGTGGTCTGATAACAGGTAAAAATGCACGTTATCATAGTGCTAAGTTCTTAAACAATGTTAGATTGCGTTGATGAAATATGTTAACTTGCATCCATTAAGCACCAATTTCATAATATTTCGGTCGCATGTGTTCAACGCATTAGAACAGTTGATCTTTGTATTTTTGTGCATAATATGCGTTAACGCAATGCAAGAATTGCGATCATAGGAAATCATTGGTTGAGCGCAACTTCACAGCAAGGATTTTCGTTGATCGTGCTCGCAAACATTTGCCCAAGAAGGATCGCCGCAACTTGGTTAACGCAACATGGTGGGCACATCTTGCTGAAAGGCCAATTATGTGCGATGGGACAAAAAACTAATGACAGTCGAATCCAAATTAAGTTGACAACCGATAACGGTCACAAAGTACATTCAGCTTTTCGGTGATAATTATTAGGCGCATCAATCAGGAATTAAAGCTGTCCCATCTGTACAACCAGGAGAGAGAAGCCGCCTTTCACCATGGATGCTCTATAAATACCAAGGGCAGTCTTCAGAAAAGGGGTTCACCATTTTTTACAATCTTTTGTTCCACAAGTTCACGCCGCTGTCCATAGTTTTCCTTTTCATTTTAAGGCGGAGCAAGAGAAGAGTGGTGGCACCGGAGATCGCTTAGGGCAACTCGAGAGAGAACCTTGAGGCGTAGGAGCAGAGAGCGAGCCGACTCTCGTGAGAGTGAGATTATCATTTTGAGCACGAGTAGAAAAACAGTGTAAACGCCTGGCAGCAAGAGATTGCTACCAGGCTCTTTATTCTATACTTGCATTGTTATTTTGTACTTCATCTTCATATTTATACAATGGAAGTTCTATTTCTACATCTGTTCACTCTCTTAATATGCATGAGTAGCTAAACTAGTTGAATAGTTTGAGAAGAACTAAGTTAACATGACCTAGGAAGTTCATTGCTTGCGATTGTCTTGTTTTATGCTGTGCAAAATACCCTTTAGAGTTACTCGAGAGAGAGTCTAAAGAAAGAACCTAATGACTCGAGAGAGCTAGGTTAGAATCTGGACTCAAAAGAGCAAGATTAGACTTGCATAAACAAGAGATAGGGACTTAAAGATAAGCTCTGTTTGTCAATTTGCATCGCATACATCCTAGAGATAGGAATGATATTATGTGGTCACTTTATTTGTGTGTTATCCTGTCATCGCGTAAATAAGAATAGAGGCTTATGTGTAGGTCCTATAGACTTATCACATATATCACATGCGTTCTAATATTAGAAGTCGTAGCATTCGCATCGAGAGATGGTTTACTATTGTATGCATTTTGCATGATCGCAAAGCATGAACGCATTCTAGGAAGTGTTAGCCGAAACCCTTCTCAACCCGTTCACCGCATATTCATCGCATCTCCCGTTTATCAACTCTTTTCAAACTCTGTTGCATTTATCATTTTTTCATCAACACAAACAACAAACCTAACGATTTATTTCTTTAACCGGTTAAAGTTCGTCATAAAAATTACCAACGCAATCTGTTTTCAAAAGTCCCTGTGTTCGACCCTGGACTTACCAAAAAACTCAGAGGAATTTACACTTGAATTCCACTGGGGAAACTTGAGTGCACAACGCAATTTCATCAATACATATCATCCATATTTCCATTTCATAAAATCAAGCATCATGGTCACGCTTAATCTCTCGAAAGTAGATGCCCGCATAGCTGGAGTAGAACATACTCTATTTATCTTGTTCGAGTTTCCATTTATCCTTTGAAAGGCTGAAATTCAGGTGGAGCCAAAAGTTAAATGTTGATTTTCATTAGGGTTGGCAAAATTTCCTGTGGGGTCGGGTCCACGCGAGGCCTCCCCCCGATCGGCGTGGGGAATCCCTGGTTTGACCGGGGATGGGTCAAACCAGGGAAATTTTTTAGGGTCCCGTCAGGGGATGGGGCGGGGACGAGGACGGTATCCCCACCCTGACCCCAACTCCAATTAATCCCTGACCCTAATTTAATGTATTTATATTTTAAATATTTTATAAATATATATCTATAATATATAAATAACTTATTTATATGTATGTTTGTAATGTATAGACTTATAATGTTGTGAAGCCCAATATTAAATATCTAAATTCTAAATCTAAGCCCAAAAGTCAAGCTCAAATCTTAATCAAATTTTAAATAAAATTTTAATTAAAATTTTCATCTTCAACTGCAGGTGTGCTTAGCCTTTAAAAACCTAAAGTACGTGCCACTAACGGAGTAATGCGACTGAACACAAAAGTCCCCTAACTTTTGCTTCTCTTCTTCTCTTTAGAATCGTGGCTCTCCTCTATGGTAATGTGACACGTGTCTACAACTTTTGCTTTCCCTTTTTCAGTTATGCAAATTGGTTCAGAGGACTTATATCCAAGTCCAGGCCTTAAGCTAGGTATAGATTATCCTTGTTTTTTAAGCTTCTTTTGCGTCAGGAAAAACTCGAGCCTTTCATCAAATATTTTTAGGCTTTTAAGCTTGGTGCGAGTTATAAAGTCATACTCCACCTTTGTCAACAACTTATATGCCTTTGGATCAAAGCCATCATTTGTTCGTTTTTATGGAAAGGTTGCTTTCACCTCTTCTTTCTCACCCTTTTTTACTCCTCCTTTACCTTTCTTTGTAAGTGGTGTTGTGAAGCTTTCCTTCAAAATTTTAACGTCTCTGATCGTCAGATTCCTTGGACATTATGTAAATGGTGATTCGCCTTTCTCGCTTCAAGAAAGAGGAACATAGCGTAGAACATAAGGGTTTGAGACCTTTTCTTGGGACGTATCGTCTTTTCATCAGGTCTCCGACTTGTTTTGAGCGATCGGTTCATCATTTCCTCGATTGTTGAAAGCATCCACTTCATTCGACTCTATTGTTGTGATCGCTTGTTGCTCAGGCTTATAAGTGCCTTTGGCCATAAGAACCTCTGCCATTATAATTTCACTGATATTATCACTTCTTAGATAAAACTTTGCATCAACAAAGTGAGATTCAACCTCTAAAAATGGCTTGGAGTCAGCGTTGACTTTCTTGATGTCTTGTTGATAGAATTTAAAACACTGGTGGAGCGTGAAGGTTACTACTCTATTTTTGTGAATCAAGAGATGCTCTAACAATAATCCGTAGGTGGTTCTTGCATCGACTACGTGAAATATGGTGCTCACTTGCAAATCTCCTATGGTAATTTCTAGACGAATTGTGCCTATTGTTCATTGCGTTCCTTGATTAAATTTTTAGGTCATAAGTAAAATATTCCAAAATTTTCTAGTAGCCAAAAAAAAAAAAAAAAACAATTTATTTAAAAAATGTCTAATCTTTCGAATGACAGTATTACTCTCTACCTTTCATAAATGTTTTAAAACTGTTAGAGTAGATTTATAAATTCGTCTAAATTCATTTTTGAAAAATTATGAAACAAAAAATAAACAAGATAATTAATGATGAATATTTTACACTTTTTAAACAAGTTAACATGGTATCATTATTTATATTAAACATACATTAGTGACATTTTTGTTGCTTATTTTTCTTAAACTTTTTTACAATATAATGAAAATGTTGATTCACATCTCATGTCGATATATCGAATCTATAGAAATATATAAAATTAATATCAATAGAAAATATTGACATATCGATGAAAATTTAATACCATGATATCAACGTGATCATAAATAATTCAACTAGTTGTTAAAATACATACGCCTTCCAAGTCAAATGTTCAAATAGTGTGTTGGGAAAAAAAAACGATATTAATCTATTTTTTAAATTAATAGGATAGGATCTTATTTGAAAATAGGTTTAAATCCTATTTTGGTTACTAAACTTTGAATCTTATTCTATTTTAGTCTCTAAACTTTCAAAAACATCTATTTTAGTCTCTAAATTTTTAAAAAATATTTATTTTGATCCTGCGGTTAAAGATTCTATTAACTAAAGATGAAATTTGTTTAAAGATGAATTACATCGAACATGGATTGAGTAAGCTGAAAGTAAACTAAAATGTCAATAATCAACACACCAAAATAGCAAATTGTCAAAATCTTGAATGCAAAATGACTTTTGAGATCTTCTATAGAAAATCACCAGTCTAATCATCCAAAAATACAAACCATCACATCATTCTATTTAATAATTAACCGAATCTTAATAGAAATGGACGACTTTCATTCCCCGTCCCCCATTTCATTTTTTGTTCATGAGAATTTACTATTTAATTTCACGGAAAGCAGAGAGAGAATTCCCCACGCGAAGTTTCAAGAGGCCAGGTTTCCACCAGGAACAATTCGGACTACCCAACCCAAAATGTAAATGTTGGATTGGGTTGGTTTTGTTCTTGGGTTGGGTTAAATTTTTTTTTATTGTTGTTGGATCGGGTCGTAGGTTGACTAAAAATAAATTTGGTTAACCCAACCCAACCTAAATTATATATGTATTAATAATATATATTTTTCTTTTTGTTTAAAGTTTAATTACTTTACATTAAATAATTTGTGAATTTTTAATATTTTTCTTTTAAAATTTTTATGATATTTGTCTTTGTTTAAAGTTTGTAATAAGTATCGTATATATTTGGTATTTAACATTTGAATTTATTTACATATTTTTAATTAAAAAAAAAGTTATAACCCAATAACCTAACTCAACCCAACCCAAGTTATAAAGGTTGAGTTGGGTTGGAAACTTTATTTTGATCTTTTGGATTGTCAACTCAACCAACCAGAATTTTTGAGTTGGTCTAAAAACATCCTCAACCCAACCCAACCTATTTACATTCCTAATCTAAATTGGTTATGAATCATCTTTGAAATGGTTACTTATGGATCCTTTAAATTGTTAACTCTCATAAAAATTTCTTAACCCTCTTAAATTAAATTAAACTTCATATTAAGTTATTTAATTATCTAATCTAAAAAAAAGTTATTTAATTATCCATACATAACAATTTTTTTTTTTTGAATGAAAAACAAACGGGACAGGGAATTAGGAATGAGGATGAAAAATGCATTTTCGATCCTTATTTAACTCATAGGGAATTTTCATCTTCCACTCTCTCACCCCATTTCCACCTAAATGAGGATTCCCCATCTCATTAGAGACGAGGACAAGTCCCATGAGGTCTCAGCCTCGTAGAAAAATTGGACACCTCTAGTTTTATCTAAGAAATCTTGCCATCTTTACCTGGGCGATTGAAAAGTTAAAAAGAAGCAACTCATGAGATACTAGTCTTGTATATAATTTTTTTCATTTATAATATTTCATATCATAAATAAAACATTTATTTCCAATAAAAGAAAAGCTAAAAATAGCAAGCAATTTTTTACCCTACAAACAAACCCACACAAATGCTTCTTAGTTTTCCTCATACATACAAACATGGTTCAACTTTTACAACATTGCATTATCATAAATCCCCTTTTTAGTAGTATATGGTAAAAATTTAGGCCTACATGGACAAAAGGGTATTTGAAGTTTTGATCTAATTGGACAGATCAAATGAGGTATTTCATGAGCAATATCAAAATGAAAACCACATTATTGATCAAGAGGCATCCACTCTAGTTCCAAGTACACTTCACCTGATTCTACATTTTGGAGCTTCAGTGATACCTCTTGTTTCACCATCCCGTCGATGATGATGACAGCGCTGTCGTCAATGAGGGCATTGTCATCTGACTTCAACCATTTTCCTATCTGCATATTCTCAAGCTTTTCAGCATCTCCAAATGCCATTGCTGATGTTATCATCGGTTGGAGGTCGATTTCTGCTTCACCCATCAAGTCATTGGATGAAATTACGTCGTGATCGAACACTTGCTGCAATGGATGATGTGAAGGCATACAAATGAGTATACACTTCTTTTTTCACAAAATATGCTAAAATTCATAGCATATATTCAAGTAGGTTGAATCAAATGCATCACACATGAAAATAAGGGTTCCATTTGATAACCATTTGGTTATTGAAAAATTTGCTTCTTTCACACAATTTCTTGATCATGATTTTCATATTTTCTATAAAAACATATGAACTCTTAGTCAAATTTCGAAAACAAAACAAGATTTTAAAAACTATTTTTTTTGGCCATGTTTGGTAACCATTTAATTTTTAGGTTTTAAAAATTAAACCCATAAACACTCTTTCCACCTCCATCTCTAATTTCTTTTTTTTTTTAAATATATCTTTTATCAATGTTTTCAAAAACCAAGTCAAAATTTGAAAATTAAAAAATAGTATTCCAAAACTTGTTTTTGTTTTTGGAATTTGGCTAAAAATTGAACTCTTGTACTTACGAAAGATGCAAATCATTGTAAAAAATTGACAGAAAATAGGCTTAACTTTTTAAAAACAAAAAACTAAAAACGAAAAGGATACCAAACAAGACCTTAGTTTTTAAATTTTGGATTGAATTTTGAAAACACTCCTAAGATGTAGACAACAAAACATACAAATCAATAGGCGGAAGAAGTGATATTTATATGCTTAGTTTTAAAAAACCAGAAACAAAATGATTACTAAATGGAACAAATTTTCTCATTTTGAAATACTAAATTCAAGGAAGCTCTAATATTGGATCCTCTATTAGATTGTGCAACTATCAGTAACAATCCGCAAAAACTTACCAACTTCAAGGGTCCATATTCTTGAGGAACGGACAGCATGAGTTCCTCATTCCAAACTGGATTCAAGTTGCTCTTTATCACCGTTGTTTTAGCAGTCTATCAGCGACAAAAACAATTTTCATTACTAAGTTGTCCAATCCAACTATGTTTGAGCATGTTAACAGGTTTAGTGCATATTTGGGAGTCATTTTGAAATTGTTAAAGTCACTTTTGTCATGTTCAAAAATCAAAATCACCCTGAAACAAGTCTATAATGACTCGAAAATAATTTAATATTTAATTTTATACTTTTAAATACAATTTTCATACTATCAAACTCGATTTTGAATGATTATAAACATGTTTAAGAGTGATTTAGAAAAATAACAAAAGTGATTTTAACAATTTCAGAATCCTCCCAAACATACCCTTGCTATTTTCATTACTTCCTTTACTTTGCAACAATCCAATTAAGAGAGTGTACAAGCATGCACCCTTGAAATGATCAGAGCTATGACTGACCTGTTGCCCAAGAGTTAGGGTAATGAAAGGATCACTGGACTTTACATCTCTCACGGCTAAGTTTGTGCCTTTAATCACCTTGACTTTCAGTAAGCCCATAAATTCAACCATGCCTTCTTGTGGCTAATCTCAAGATCAGAAAGAGTTGACAGTTAATCAGATTACAATCCATAGATGGTTTAATGTACTAAGCTGCTGACCTTGTTCAAGAGTCCTCAACTACTAATCATGACCAGATTTTAAATAATCAATAATCTTTTCAAGCATAATGTTTTGCAGTGAACAAGGAGTATCTTTACCACAATAAAACCGATCGCCACTTTAAGGGTGAAACAGTTTGGAAAATTACATTCTATCATGTGTTATAAAATAGAAGACTTAGAACTTACTGATTTCTTTGAAGAATTTGAGCTTCGAAAGCTATCAGAGATCTCTTGAAAAAAACTCGGCTCCTCAGAACTCTTTGAGTTATTGGACACAATTCTCAAGCTCGGTTTTAAAAATTCTTGAAGCTCATACTTAGACCTACGTGAAAGATTGACGATTTATATTACTGCTTTAATGAGATTAAAAACTGAGCAGAGGCATGGTTACTGAATATTTATCTTATCGTCATCTATTCAAGACCCGAATTCCTTACTATACATTTATTGATACTGAAGTGAAAGAAAATGACATCTTAAATAAGTACAAAGAGTCTAAGAGTAACAAAATTACATGAAATTATGGCTGAAATGATCGTAGAAACAACAGACTGGTTACTAGTTATCAATTTTGATGCACAAACACACAAAAGCTTCAGTGACAACTACCTTAGGGTGGATGTAAAGCATCCAATTTGATGCTAAATAAATGGAAGTCAGAGTCTTACCGAATGAAGTTTGAACGCTCCTCATGGCTGGCACTTGGTCCAGGCTTCGTATATCCAACAGGGATAAAAGCCTCATATATCGAATTAGCAGAACCGTTGCCTCCAACCTCTATCATTGCATCAATCTCATCATCAGACCATTCATCCAATGTTATTGACAGAACCTAAACCAAAACCAAAAATTTCCTCAGAACTATAACTTTTCTTTAGACATCACAATGCAGAAACAAAAAGGTAGAAGAGTTCAAACAAAGTTTTCTAATACAAGAAAGAAGTATAATCCTCAAATGTACCCTTTCATTTGAAATATTTAAACAAGAGCATCACTGACCAACTGAGAGCTATTTGTTAAAAACCAACTAATTGTTCAAACTATGTTTGGCAATATATAGGGTGCAAGAATACATGGCACCAATTGTTTTGCCCTCAAGTAAATCAAATTTAGTTTTACTTGTACGATGATAAACTTTTAATAATTAGAAAACTACATGAGAATAACTTTTATTGCAGTGACAGAAAGGTGAGCATTACCTTTGATATATGTGTTCCAAGGCTTCTGTGCACGCCACTACATTTTAAGCATATAAAGACACCAATATTCGCAGAGCTGCATAGGCAGTGAATCATACATCATACTTTTTCAGATGTTCATATAAATAGAAAAGAAACGCAAAGAAGTAAATTCATCAATGAAAGACACTACGTTTTGTTCACAGGAAACAAATTATAAAACTAAACGATTATATCCTAATCCTTTAATATGAAGTTTATGAAGCTTACGCCCATTTAGGATCTGGGGCACCACAATCTGCACAAAGTTGATTATCTTTCTGAAGCAATAGATCTTTTAATCTACTTTTAGCTGCACAAGAAAGTTGAAAGAAAGCATAAAGTTTTTGAAAAATGCATGCAAAAATCTGCTTTGTAAACAAACGCACCCACAGAGACTTCAGTATGCACACCTGGTTCAGGTCTCCTGAAATCCGCTGGAAAATGACTCATTCTCCCTTTGAATATCAGTGATTCATAAACCAGATTTCTTCAGATGGCCTGAAGAAATAAAAAGAGAAGATTCAGAAAAGCTGTGACACAGAAAATAAAAGAAAAAATGCTCTTCCAAAATGGATCTAAGGTATTCGCAATCGCAATGGAATCATTATAACACATTCAACTAAAGTAAAATCAACCAAAAAACGAAAAACAGAGGAAAAGAAAAGGAATCCTGAGAAACAGAATGAAGAGGAAAGATTAGAGATCAGAGTGGAAACAAAACAAATTTGATCACTGGGGGATTATATCTGATCTGATGATGATTGGGTAAAATTAAGCAAACAAATTTTGGTTGAGAGTATGAGAGTGATTGAAAAATGAAGTAAATAAAACCTGTTGGTCATGCAGATTCTCTCTCCAATTTCATTTGTCCAAAAAGATGTGAACCCAAAGCATATTTAATTAGATAAACTTTCTTCGTGGGGATCCACGGATTGGATCTTCATCCTATGTATCTCCCGTGTTCTAAAAGAAACCCTTTTTTTAATATCAACGTTCTAATTCAATTACTTTATTATATTTCCACTTTTGATAAGATTCTAATCAAATTTAACGTCATAAATAGCCCTACTGGCGTGAACTTAGGGTTATGTTTCAGAATAATACACTGAAAAGAAATTTCAAAGGTAGGATTAAAGAAAAAATATTGACAAAAATATGGTACCAAAACTGTGTACTCGGTACACGATTTTTATTAATCCAAGTCATCACCCCCATGATTGGTAGATGGCTATCATGTCAGCGTATGCATGGACTTGGTCAATGAAGAAGACCAAACTTGTGGACCCCGTTCACGATTTAATTTTTTTTCCTATTTAGATTGTTTTTCTTATTTTTAATTAACAATTTTCTTCCTTACTAGTTATGTGCTTGTTCTTTTAAATCATACTCATTTATTAGATTTAGCATCTCAAGATAAAATATAATTTCATTAATTCTTTTATTTCAAGATAGAAGTTCAAATGAAACTAAAAGTTTGAATTACACGTCACTCAATTTTTCACATGGTAGTTGTCTTCGTGTGCCTCTGGATTAGCTTCGCCTTGTTGTCGTTGTCGTCTACAACGAATACGTCTTCGATCAATGTCAGCAACATTGAGTCGTCTTGTCTATTGAATAATATTTTCTACGTTTACCAAGTTTTGGTCACACACTGAACTCAACTCTTATAAATTGTATTGTACTGAATACCGGTGTACATCTTGGACAAATTATTATGTATGATGATAAAATCAATACTAAATAGTGTTCATATCATACATTTGAAAAAAGTAAGATAATAAAACTCTTACCATGCAGTAATAGTAAACATCGTCAGGTGTGATAAATACTCTCATGATTGAATCATACTAGGAAAAGTAGTCATCTGATACAACTTGCCCATTTATTATTTCTCCTTGTGTACAACAATCATGACGTGCACGCCATAGCAATAGATATTCGACATGAATTCAATGCCAGTCTTGGTCTTGTTTACCTCTCAAATCGATCTCATGTAGTTTCGGAAGTGTTTGGCACAATGATGGTACCATTTATCGCAGATTGAACTGTCTCAACACATGATCTGGTTGATGCTACTATATGATATAGATATTTGAGGCACAATCTCATATACTGAAGAAAAAAATACCAAGGTCGACGATGGCGGCAAGGGAGAATAGTGGACAACAGATGTTGGACATGTGGCTGGTGATGGGCTGGGAAAGAAAGGAAGGAAGAAAGAAAGTTGGAGATTAAAGAAGGAAATGATCGGTGGGTGGTGGGAGGGTTTGAGACCACTAACTCGTATACCCGATACACAAGTATGAAAGTCTTAGACCAGGTCCACAACTTCCTGCTCAACGCAGCATGTCAGACATGTGCAGTCATCAAATGGCAAGTCAGTGTTAGGTCAACAGCTGGTCACGTGATGTGGAGGGAAGTTGTAGACCTTGTCCACGATTTTGGTCCCGATCCACAATTTCACTACCCTATTTTTGTCAATTCTTTCAAATCAACCCTACTTTTGTCAATAAATATTAAAATAACATTATTTTAAAAAAAAATCCATGAATTTACAATGTCAATCTTAATGTATTAGGTTTGACAAATAAAGAACACGTAAAACGTAAAAGTAGAGAATCGACACATTAATATAATCTTATTATATTTATAACCTATGGTTTAATATTACATCATATGCAACATATGAACCATAAGCCTTTTCTCCTCCACTAGATATAAATCATATTTATATCATTTTCCTCCAATTAATGCATCTCATACATCATGTCAACTATATCATATATAATTGACCCGTTTAATTATATCATATATAATCAAACTACCTCTTGTCAATTTGAACACTTCAAACTGACCCAAAAACTGATTCTCAACTTGAATCCATTGAGCTACAAAGGGGACCTTATTGACTGATGGCTCGAAGCTCCAACAGTACATAAATAGCTGACTAAACTCTTTAGCCACGAGATCCACCATCCGTTAACTGCTAGGCATTCCACTAAAGACCGACAACTACATTCTTCTCACCACAGATATATTTCTGTGTCTATCGGATATAACCAATTAACAGTACGATAACCCTTCATAGATGCTCGTAAGTACAGCTGGGCCAAGTTACCATTTTCCCCTGTAGTTACATCTAACTTCTTAAGTACTACTGATCCCTCTAATGAATAATACAACATAGTCCTACTATGTGTGGACACCTCTCGGACCATGAGAAGGTTTGTAGCGCCACATCGTTCAAGCCCCAGAATCAATTCTTAAGGGAGTAATCTATCTACTTACCCTTGCTTCGAGGAAGGAGTGAATTCCATCCTATGTAGCTGGGTTCCCAGCTCCCAAATCAGACGAATCCCCAAAGTGGTAGGTTTAAGTCGGCGATCTGGCAAATCGCACCCATGAAAATCAAAGGACTGCCCTCAAAGGCAAGAGTTCCCAATCACGAGATCCACCATCCGTTAACTGCTAAGCACTCCATTAAAGACTGACAGTTGAACTCTCCTTACCACAGATATATTATCTGTCCATCTTAACCAATCAGCAGTGCGAAAACCCTTCACAGATCGCTTGTAAGTACAACTAGGCCAATAACCGTTATGCCCCTGTAGTTACATTTGTCTCCTTAAGTACCACTGATCTCTCTAATGAACATAAGTCATAGTCCTACTATAACTGAGTCTTTTCTTCCAAAAAGAAGTTGTGGCCACTATGTTCAAGCCCCGGAATTAGCCCTTAAGGGAGCAATCTCTCTACTTATCCCTGCTTCGGAAAGGAGTGAATTCCATATTGTGGATTGAGTTCCCAGCTCCCAGATCAGACAAGTCCCCAAAAAGATAGGCATGTTGAGTTGGCAATCTGGCCACTTTCACCTATACTAAGAAAAGGATGCCCTCAAAGGCAGGAGTTCCCAAAATACTCAAGATTAAGGTTGTGTCACCTATGGTCGTTTAGGTGAGATGCAAGTCTTTAGTATCAACGATGTAATATACAGAGTCTAGTCATCTCGTGGTCTAGGTCTTATACAAACTCTTTGTATAAGACACCCCCGCTCCACGTCTCCACACGAATGGTCAGGATCTACCATCTGTAGTAGTTTACAACACTTGCAAACCTCTACAAAGCAGGTCGTATCCGTAATGTCACCAGAATCAGGTATCCCACCTTAATCCTTATACTACAGACCGATTTAGGTTATCACTTAAGGCATGATCCACTTGTATATCATATATACATGTTTAAGTTCAGATAAGATAACCAAGGAGCTTTGTTTATTGAATATGAGTAAATGCCAGAATTAAATAACACTTATTTTATTCATTGAACAATGTGTATCTTTACAAAACAACGAGACTCCGGGAGAATTAGAACACCAATCCCAACACCCAGCTATCTATACGGTCTTATCCCCAAAATGTAAGGCTTATTGAGTAGTGTTGTTGGACTACTCTCACACATACAGATCAAAGGACAATCCCAAATAAACAGGAGTTCATAGCTAGCTCAGGATTAGGATCGAGTTATCCTAGGTTACTTTAGTATGAAATAGTCAGTTTTAACAGTAAACAGTCGTTATAAAGAAAAGTGACTATTTCGATGTCCAATCTTTATGCATAGGATGATGCCCTCACTCATGTCTCTACATGAATAATCCGTGGATCACATCATTTGTATTACCTATACAAAATGGACTGCATCCAATAGTGTTACTATGATGAGATACTCAATTTCATCCATAGACCATTTAGGTTATATACTATTAACTTGATCCTATTTATGTCACCACATAAAGTTAAAGTATTCATACTATAGCCATGAATATGTTTATTGGATTTTCATAATATAATGCAATATCAACAACTTTATCGAATAAAATACTCGATAATATTTTATTGATAAATAGAATGTTTAACATAAAATTTACGAATTGCGAGTTCTAGGACATTCCCAACACAAGTAAACTTGTTGTAAATGAGATTTCTAATGAGACTGTTGAAACTTCAACAAGAGTTGTTGAACAGGCTGATAGATCAACAAGGGTTCTTAATGTCAGTTCATCTAGTCATCCATCTCAAATGTTGAGATTGCCTCGACGTAGTGTGAGGGTTTGAACCCACTTGTATGCTACATGGGTTTAATAGAAGCCCAAAATATCATATCTTATGATGGTATTGAGGATCCATTGTCTTATAAGCAAGCAATGGAAGATGTTGACAAAGATGAATGGATTAAAGCCATGAATCAAGAAATAGAGTCTTATGTACTTCAATTCTATCTGGGAGCTTGTAGATTAACCTGATGGGGTAAAACCTATAGGTTGTAAATGGATCTATAAGAGGAAAAAAGGTGTAGATGGAAAGGTACAGACCTTTAAAGCTAGACTTGTGGCAAAGGGTATACCCAGGTTGAGGGAGTGGACTATAAAGAAACTTTCTCATCTGTTGTCATGTTAAAATCTATCAGGATTCTCTTGTCCATAATCACATATTATGACTATGAGATATGACAAATGGACGTCAAGATTGCCTTTTTGAATGGTAATCTTGAAGAGACCTTCTACATGATTCAACCAGAAGGATTCATTGAACAAGATCAAGAGCAAAAGGTTTGCAAGCTTAATCGGTCCATTTATGGACTGAAACAAGCATCTCGATCTTGGAATATAAGATTTGATACTGCGATCAAATTTTATGGCTTTGATCAGAATGTTGATGAGCCTCGTGTTTACAAGAAAATCATCAATAGCTTAGTAGCTTTCCTCATGCTGTATGTGGATGATATCCTACTCATTAGGAATAATGTAGGTTTTCTGGCTGATGTTAAGAAATGGCTAGCCGCTCAATTTCAAATGAAAGATTTGGAAAAGGCGCAATCTGTTTTAGGAATCCAGATTATAAGGGATCGTAAGAACAAAAGGTTGGCCTTGTCTCAGGCATCGTATATTGACAAGATGTTTGTCAGATATTCGATGCACAATTCCAAGAAATGTTTATTACCTTTCAGGTATGGAATTGTTTTATCTAAGAAACAGTGTCCTAAGACTTCTCAAGAGGTTGAGGAAATGAGACGGATTCCCTATGTATTGACTATTGGTAGCCTTATGTATGCAATGTTATGTACTAGACCTGATTTGCTATGCAGTAGGGATTGTCAGTCGATATCAGTTCAATCCAGGATTAGATCACTAGACGGCGGTTAAAACGATCCTCAAGTGTCTTCGGAGAATGAGGAACAATATGCTCGTGTATCGAGATAAGAATTTGATCCTTATAGGATATACAAACTCTGATTTTCAGACTGATCGGGATTCTCGAAAATCTACATCAAGGTCAGTGTTCACTCTGAATGAAGGAGCTATAGTATTGCAAAGCATCCAACAAGGATGCATCACAGACTCCATTAGGGAAGCTGAATATGTAGTTGCTTGTGAAGCTGCTAAAAAGGCTATTTGGCTTAAGAAGTTCCTTACTGATTTGGAAGTTGTTCCAAATATGTCTTTGCCCATCACATTTTATTGTGATAACAGTGGTGTTGTGGCAAATTCTAAGGAACCTAGGAGTCAGAAAGAGGCAAGCACATAGAACGGAAATGTCATTTGATCCGTGAGATTATGCATCAAGGTGATGTGATTGTCATGAAGATCGCGTCGGAGCATAACGTTGCTGATCCGTTTGCAAAGGCTCTCACAGCTAAAGTGTTTAAGAGTCATCTAAAAAGTCTGGGTCTACGAGATATGCGACACATTGTTTAGGGCAAGTGGGAGATGTTACTGGGTTATAGTGTATGCCCTAGTTTATTGTATTTTGTACTTTATTTGTATTGTACATTAGTCTCCCTAAGCTTTAGGACAAGTGAAAAATTCTTAGGAATGGTATCGTAAATCTCCTTGTAATTTTATTGTTTGCAAATTCTGTATAAACATATTGTTGTTAATAAAATAAGTATTATTTTATAAGTATATACTAAATCCCATAAACTAAAATATGAGGTTATTTCATGTAATTTAAATAAGTATATAAAGACATACAAGTGGATATTGTTTAAATAATAACCTAAATGGTCTATAATAAATGGATAAAATTGGATATCTTATCCTGATGACACTATAGACAAAGTGATACAAATAATCTGATTCTGATCATTGATGTGGAGCCATGTGAGCAGAAATATCCTATACAAATAGTTTATATAAGATTAAACCACAAAAATATTTTATATTTACACAATTAACTAACAATTTTAAATTTGTATTTAAAACACTTTTACCAGCTTTTTTTTTTTAATTTTTTAGTTATGATCGGTCGAATTGAGCTAACTTAAGAAATCAATCCAAAAATCAACTAAAAGTTTTGACCATAAAATAGAGGTTTGAAAAGAAAAATGCTTAGAGATTGAAATAGAAATAAAGAAAAATGCTTAGAGATTGAAATAGAAATTAAACACAGCTTCATATTTGAAAATGAAGGTTTAAAAAATTAGAAGAAAAAAAGGGAGAAAGAAGCAAATGTCAAGATAAACCATATTTTAACCTTATTTTTAATTGGTCTATTTGGAGGCATTGATGGAATGAGCCCTTTCCAGTTCCAAAGCATAGTAGAGTTCATGGATGAAAATATAGTTTAACCAAAACAAAATTACAATGCACATGAAAGTTTACCTTCAAATCCTGCAAATTACATTCGCATCTACTATTCTTTTTTGTTTCGTTTGATAACTATATAACTTAGTAAATAAATAACCTGATCGAACCACATTTTTTCAATCACATAAAGGACCAGTTAACAAACATGAAAGCCAGACAATGATGGACATCATCATCATTCAGAACTTTCCATGCAATTGCCTGTTCATACGACACCGGCCTGCCCATACTCGAGATGCATATCCCTGCTGGAAGGTATGCAAATCCCTGCATAATGTTTGTACACCTTTAGATTTTACCTACTCTGAGTCGACTGAGAGCAGTTGCAGCATTAAAATGAAGTCAACAGCATGTGTAGTTCAATAGAAAACAGAAATCTACCTGTTGCATTATCTTGGAGAATTCGGAGCACAGTATCTTCCGACCAGCATCATCGAGGATTTTGTCAAGCGTTATATCTTGAAGAGCAACAAGGGTAGTTTCGAGCATGTCGAGTCCAGCTTGGTTCGCAAATGTGAAAACAGGGGATGCCTGCAAAGTTCATTAATCATGTAAGTATGTGCTGCATCGGTTTTAGAACCATAGCAGAATTATGTTTATCCTAGCCAGACAGCGAGTAGTTTGAAAAACTGCTAAGTTGTACGACGTCATAGACCGAATAAGCATGAAATGGAAGAGAAGAAGACATTTCTTATTACATTAGTTTTGACAGAGCAGCACAAGATTGTATCTGAGTGGTGCCAAAGCTGCTTCAATATAGCATCACCAGATTGGGATTCAACCTGAAAGAGTTCTGCCCCTGAGTGGATCCTGAAATTCAACATATGTTATAAGAGGAACCAAAGAATAAAAATACAGGTGGGACACCAAGAGCACAAAACTTGAATAGATATTTTGCAAGGTTAAAAATTCAAGGACTTCGGTTTTGAATACATCGCGTCGATGATCTCGTTAGCCCTTGCATAAAACAATGAAGGAAAAATATTGACAATTCTATGCTTTCATTCTCAAACATATAGATCCAAATGATACACTTCAGATAAGATGTCATACCTATAGCTTCGCACGATCCACTGAGCTAATGTGAGAGCCTCTGGGGAGCCGGGAAGGCTTTTTGGACCAATTTGGGAGCCAAGCTGCGAGGGGGCGATAGCCATGGCAACCCTTTGAACTGATCCCACAACAGTTCGGACATATTGTCTTGCCATAGCAGCCACACTATCTCGCATGTGGTTCTCAAAAGTGAATTGGAATGCAATAGTCAAGACTGACCTGAGGTTGTAGTTTGTAACATCAATTTCACCTCCTGTGCGGGTAGTTCCAGATCGGACTTCGAGAGTAGATGCCAAATCCAACGTTCGAGTAGCTGCAGGCACATCCTACAACATACAAAAGAGAAGATATATGAGATTAACAAAGATTGGTCAGCTTGTTCGGTTTGAACTTTCAAGTTAAAAAAGGCCATTAAAGATGTTCATATTCCATCAAAATTGCAAATTTTCCAATGAAAGCATGGTGTGCAAAGGAAAGTCACGAACTGTTTTGGACTCCAATGGTATGACACGAAAACCAGAGGGCAGCAAGGGAGCATCATCGGCAAATGATTCATCTATAGGTGCAAATACAAGCTGAGCACAGGCACCAACTGTACTTTCATCAACCCCACTACACAGCTGCCAAGCAAGCATTTGATCAACGATTTTCAATGGAAAGCAAAGACATCTATAAAAGAACTCCTGGTAGATGAAGCAAAACCAACCTGCAATAAATACATATCCCGTCCTCCTAAAGCAGCTTCTTCAGGGAACATAGCATGGCCCTCTAACCGAACGACCTCCAAGAACTACACAACAGCATATGGTGAATAAACTTCAAGGGAAAAAAAGTTTCAGCTAAAATAAAAAGTCGTTACCTCCTCATTCTCAACTGTATGTGCAAGTGGTAGAATGACCTGACCACTAGGGAAGCCACCGGGTCTCGCACATGGAACAGCATATCCACTGGCTTTAAGACATGCGGCAGAGTATGCATCAACTCCATAATCAGCCCATTCTGAACGATGCTCTCGTAGGAAACGAACAAGCAAAGCAGGGGGGACATTCTGAACCACAAAGTAGTTGAAAAGTTCATACTTGATGTCTAATAGCCTAGCATTTGAAGAATACAACAGACTAATAGAGTACCTGGAGCAACATTGATGCCTTGGCACACAATACACCTCCAAAAGTAGGATATAATGATGTGTTATATTGCGAACCGAGGAATTTGTTTGGAGATGAATTAATAACAACTGTCACATCTTCTACTCCATCGCTATCCATAAGCGACCAACCATCATCCACAAATCCATTTACTGCATCATTAAAACCCCTAAAACCATTTCCAAAAACTATAAGTAACTTGAGAAACAAACATAAAAAGAAAGGTGTATAGATATCATTGGTGTCACAAAAAACATAAACAATTAAGTACCAAAAAGAAGATTTTAAAATTGTTGAACTTAGAGAATTCGGAGGCATTCTTGAAAGTTCAAACATGTCAAGCCTTAACCAAAAATGTCCAGCATGGCCTAACTTTGAGACAATAAGTTTAGCGCCTTACCTACAAAGCCTTTGACTGAAAGTCCTTAAAACAGCCGGTTGGCGGCCTCCACCCAATTGAATTTCTCCACTTGCCTCTTGAGAAATTTGCCGAACATAGCGTAAGGCCTGTTGAGCACAATATTTGTGAACATATATGATACAAATAAAGGATGAACTATTAAGCAACAATTCTTACAGCAACAGTCATTCTCTGAGCTAGAATCTTTGTTGATTCATAAAGTGGCCTTAGAACTTCAGGAACACTCCAAACCTGGCCATCAAGAAAATATTTTCCGATACGGTGGGAGATAGCACGATATAATATTGATTTGACCATGGGAGAAAAACAGATAAATCATCAGCAATCTTTTTTTTTTTTTTTTTTTGAAACAATCAGAGAGCATACTTACATCTAAATCAACATGATCGACAATGTGAATAAGGGAACCACCTTCACAAGCTCGAATAAGATACCCGCTTGGAAGCATTTCAGCTCTTACGAAACTGGATGGAGGGGGCCCTGATGGACCACCAGTAGATGACGTTAATGATCTCTCACATATCTGCAAATAAGTGATCATTGAAAAATAAGTTTTTAAGTATGAATGACCAATTAAGTGCTACATGCTGAAAATAATATATGTGGCCTTTTATTTTGCTCCATTAGAGTAAAACCAGTAGAGCTCAAGAATTACATCAAAACATAAAGAGAGTAACTATGACGTTCAGGAGAAATGTTTACCACAAGGCTGCCATCTTCCAAGCTTGTAGTGTATCGAAGAGTCCAAAAGTCACGTGCTGCAGCTAAAGTTGTAGGTGCATATGTCTGGTTTGAAAAACAAGAAGGGTAAATATGATTTAAAAACAAAAAAAAAAAAAAAAAAAAAAAAAAAAAAAAAAAAAAAAAAAAAAAAAATCGTAAAACACAATGATAGGAGGATACCTGCATATATAAGAGTTCAATGGTCCCCCCATTTCCTGTAGAGATTGCACTTAGTACATCAACACACCGGCAGTCACGAAACCATGACAGACGATCTTTGAGAATTTCGGCCACCTACAATAAATATATATTTTTAACATACAGGAAAATACACGAAACTGAATAGAGGCCCATTGTAAGATCCAAAGTACCTTCATGGGCTCAAGACTCACTAAACCACAGGCTCGTGCTGCTACCCCATTGCAATTGCGGGAAACAGCAACAATCCCAATTGAATCCGGACCAGGCTGCATAAGGAACAAAGAAATCAAACTTTTGAACAGTATAAAAGAACACTGTCAAAATACTCCCTACAACCTTCAACCATCGATTTTGGTCATGAATGATTCTCAGACTTACCTTCATCCCAATCATTTGTACCCAGTCGACAGCAGTTCCTGTTGCCTTGGAAAGGAACTCTGCCAAGGTCTCCTCGGCTATTGCAAGAAGACTGTCAACAGAAACAACAGCCATATGAATTGATGAGACTAAGTAATAAATCATACTCAAAACAAAAAAAGTCATAGAAACTGTTAGTTTCAGAACGTGAACTTACCCAGCTGGGTTATTAGCATCCTTTTGAGTATGCTTAGTTGGGTTTTGCTGTTGATGCTGTTGACCACTCATGACCACAGACTCACAGCTATTGTCTGTGGTTGTTCCAGATGCCTGAAAATAAACACCACGCAATTCATGGAAACTCATAAAATCAAGAATCAGTAGGACAACCAAGTGTAGATATTATACTCTCGGAATTCTAAAATATTTTTTAGAGTATCAAAACCAATAAGAGTATGGTCTGATCTGATTAGTAATCAAACCAGGATCATGGAAAATAGTTTCGAAATTAAAGAAGTAAACAAATTCACACTGAGGCATGATATAATATGGAGAAATAGGGAAGTTCAAATGAGATAAATATGGTAAAATATATATCTCATGCAAGTTTTTCTACAAGGACAAACTTGGCGATTTCTTAAATGAATATTACCATCCCAATTCTGAACAATAAAGTTCAACTAAATTCTGTTCTATTCAAATTTTGATCCATTATTAAAATGAGTAATAGAATTACCAATTCAATGAATTCTGTCAAGTGAATTCCATAAAAACTTAAACGGATCCAAACAGACATAAAGAAGCTTAAAGGAACTCACAGTATGCAGTTGCTGTCTCATGTATCCGTTCTCATAAACCAAACGAGAGACCTGCGTCTGCAAACGGTCATTCTCTTCCATCAACAGCTTGTTCATCGCAGTTAGCTTCCTATTAACTGTTTGAAGACGAGAAGCTTCCTTCCTTTGCTTTTCACGACATCTAACAATACAAAAATCGACTTATCAATAAATAAATAAATTACAAAAAAAAAAAAACTAGATCCTCCTTTTTGCATTTTCAATACAACATATAATAAGTCCAGCATTGGAGATATTGTGATTTTTGCTTGGGATCATAAAAGGGTAGGAAAGGATTCCTTCTTGCCCAGTCAAATTGGTGACGAATGTTCATTAATAACTAAATAATTAGTAGGATAAAGTTTCATTCATTTAAATAATAGGAAACGCTGAGACGTAGTGTAATGGTTTCTTTCTTATAGACTAATCGTATTTCCTGATAATAGTAATTGCTATTACAAACTTTAAATGGGGTAACATACTAAGTCCGGTAAGAATTACGACTATAATAATGCATGAGGAATCAGTATGCCTTTCAACTAAACTTATAGATTTGGAAACATTTGAACTTGAAAAAGACTCTTAAAACCAACTAAACTTTGTTAACTAAAAAGTGGTCGAATAACCACCCCACTAAAAAATGATAGAGCAACCTGCACTGGGAAATATTGTTGGAACCAAAGATGGAAGCCAAGCTTATTTGCTAGTTGGATACATGTCTAATATTGCAAATATACTGAAGTTTTCCCAAGCATGACCAAATAAAGTTCATTTTATTCTTCCTACCAAATGAAAAATTCAAGTCTTAAAGAAATGGAGATATAAAGACCTACGTACAAAAATGATGATACCAGATTCCAAAACGTTTGATTAATATCGAAGCCATTAATGTCCGAAACAACATAGAAAATCCATTAAAGAATTTCCATGTCAGTCAAACTTGCACATATTTGCAAANCCCCTAAAAATAATAATAATAACAATAATGATCATAATAAAATAAAAAGCCAAAAGATACGAAAAAGTTCAACAAAGTTTGATTAGATCAGATTATCTTTCAAGTAGATGCAACATTGTGGGAAAACACTGAACATTTTTCCAGAGCAGACAACGATATTATAGCTAAACTTGTTCAAAGAAAATAATTCCAAGAACATTGTCCTCGGAATAGAAGTGGGAAAAAGTGGAAGGTGTGGTGGGGTTGAGGAGCTAAAGTGCAATGCAAGATTTCCCAAAACAGAATGCAAGAAAAGTAAATAATGCAAAGTCAAAAATGAAAGAGAGACAAAATAATTAGAATACAAGGCTTCACTGCACGCCTACATTAGAAAGCTTCCATACCAAGTATTTTTTTAACAGAGAAAAACTCAAAAGAAACTATTAAAAAAACAAAAAATCAAATGACAAGCAAGCTAGAAACAGAAGTCGTGTATGAAATTTGAAAAAGGAAGCTTTTATTTTATTAATCAATAAATATATGCTTTTCCTAAATATATAGAATCAAAGGATACCTACTAAAGCAGACATATTCTTGTATGCATTCGACAAGATCTAAAAAGTTAGATACAAACTGAAAGAGTATGAAACTACCACGACAAGGATGTACACAATTAGCCCTGCAAAGCTAAACTAAACCCAGATATAATTAATCATTCTCTTGTTGATTCAGCTTCAATTTTTCAGGAAAATGGAGGAAAATATGTTATGAAAACAGAGAAGACAAGAAAAACATAAACAAACTTAAATGAATGCCACAAAATCCTTCAAGCTCTTCAACGTTCACTTCCTAGACAGATAAAAGAAGAAAAAACCCAAATGACATGCATACTGTCAAGAGCCACAAGCTTGAAAGCGTCAAAGGAACAGGAAGAATAGAAATTCCACTGCCAAATTTCCATTAATCTCAGAGCTTAAGCTATTTACCTGCGATTTTGGAACCAAACTTTGATCTGCTTAGGCTCAATATTAGAGAGAATAGGACACTCCCGAATGAGCTGTTGCCTCCTCAACGAACTGGGTTTTGGGCATTCTGCATAAACCCTCTCTAATGCATCGACTTGTTCAGGCGTATATCTCACATACTTGCTTGTATCCATCTGCTTATTCAAGGAATCTCTATGCATGACAAGAGCCATAAAAGAAAAGAAAAAATCCCCCTCAGCAACTCTAAATCAGCAAAGAAAAGGCGACCCAGAAAGTACTTTCTGGTGCTCTAATCAACAAAAACCTCGTTTGCCTTTTTTTTCCAGTCTTTTTAGGAGTAAAATGGAAATGGGGATCTCAGTTTTTCAGCAAAAGTGTTTTTGAGTGGTGGGTTCTTCTTGTTCTTCGTCTTTGTTGGTTTGATGATGCTGTTTGTTGTTGTTTTTGTTCTTCTCAGGCAGGCTCTCTCCAAGAGAGCCTCCTCTCTCCATCAAGTGTTACTCTCTGTTACTGCTTAAAAAAAACCCAAAAATGGAGAGAAGAATGAGAAGAAGAGGTAGAGAGAGTGATGGAAGTCTTAATCAAAGACGCCAATCTCGAGGTTCTAAGAAAAGGGTGAGAGAGAGAAATCAAATCAACCCACGGAAAAAAGGTTTGAGGGAAGAGGGAATTTGTGTTTTTGTGTTTGTGGGTTTGTACATGACAGAGAAAAGTACCAGAAACAAACAAACAGCTAATGGCAAATGAAAAACCTTTAATGGGTAATCCCTCAATTCAACTTTTCTTTTCCTTCTTTCTTTTCTCTTTGGTTTTGAGTTTCAGAAGAGAGAAAACAGGGGAAGTTTTCCCAAACTGTGATGTGAAAATTCAAGAAGAAAAAACAGAGAGAGAGGGGGGAAAATGGAGGGAGTAATTGGGAGCAGAGGCTCAGGTTTAGGACAGATAGACAGAAATGTGGCTGATGATAAATGATAAAAATTGGTNTTTTTTTTTTTTTTTTTTGGTTATGTATATCTTTTGAATAGAAAGAAAAATGTGGCAGAGGCGTTTTTATTGATGACCATGAAGGGGGCTTTTTGGCTTTGCTTTTATCTTCTCTCTTGCAAGAAAGATACCCTTTTGTACAGCTTTTTTCTCTCTCTCTTGCTAGTTCCTTTGATGAGGAATTATTAAGAAATTTCGGAATAATGTGACTGATAATTTTACACTATTGTATTTGAAGAAAATTTAAAATAATATAACTTTTCTTTTTTTTTATTTTTGAGAAATTATTGGAAGAGATTGAAATAATGCAAAATTAGTCATTAATGTTACACTATTTGATATATGAAAGAGAGTTTAAGATTTGTGATTATACCATTACTCACACAATCAAGGTGTAGATGAGTGAATAGAGTGGGGAATGAGAAGGCCCGTTATAGAACAATCAACTGGGAGTAGAAGATTATTGTTGATTTGGCAAAAGACATTCTTTTCCGGTGGCTAATAATTTTATTCTCTTTCCTAACTAGTTTCTCTCGTTTTCCCTCCCTTTTCTATCTCTCAGAATTAATGAAAGAGATTGATACAACGTGGTTGGTGATTATACATTTTTTTATCCATTCAAAACAAAAGTCATAAAATATATTTTGAATATGTATCCAATAGTTATCAAGAGACGTATAAGTATGAAATTTAAAACAAATCGATATTAAGAGACAGTTCAAAATGTGACAAATATATCGAATAATTTTTTCGAGAGGTCGCGGTTAGTAAGAGAGAGAAAATGGGTATGGATACTGATGATGATGATGATGATGATGCATGGGATGAGATGGAGGTAGAGAATGTATGAGAGGCGTGAAGACATGGAAATGGGACAATGCAATCATTTGCTTGTTTTAAGGTAGTGCTTCATTCATTTCCCTACCACAAAAACCACACACAATATGGAGACAATACCATCATTTTTTTCCCTTTCTCTTTTTTTTTTAATCATTAATTCTTTTTTTTTTCCCATTTCCCTCCCAATAAAGAAAAAAGAAATCCTCTAATCCAAAGCTTAAAATTCATATGTTTTGCTTTATTTTTTTGATGAATTTTCTTTTTCAATCGTATCATATTTATTGTTTGAGTTGTTATTTTGAGGTGATTCTCACATTAAAAAATAGATTCACTATCCCTTTTTATATGTGTGATGAAATTTAAACGATATAGTTCAATGAATAAGTCACTCATTGTCATCTCTGAAGTCGATAATTTTTCACCCTATGATTGTTTAACTTGAGAGAATGCAATTTATGGCCTATTTGATAACGTTCTTGTTTCTGGTTTCTTACAACTTGTTTCTTATTTTTTTAGAACTAGAAACGGGAACATGTTTGATAACTATTTATGTTTTTTGTTTCTTGAAAAATAGAAACAAAAATAGAAACTTGTTTTATAACCCTTTCTTATTTTTCGTTTGTTATATATATATATATATATATATTGCTTATTTTATAGTTTAAATATAATTAATTATGTAAGATAAAAATATATAACATGCATTAATATGAAAAATAATTATATTATGAAATAAATAATTATTATAAAAATTCTACATTATCAAATATGAATAAGCCTCGATGCAAAATTAACTACAAAGTACAGTTATTATGTTATCTTTCGAATGTTTCTCAAATTTAATATACAATATATGTTTTTCACTTGAGTCATTCGTTTTTGTCGATTTAAGTTCGACTCAATTATATTATTATATAAATAATGTTGTTGTAAAATAATAAAGTTAAATTAAATGAGTGTATTGTTTCAAATTTACTAAAATATCAAAATTAAAATAGAACATGTATATTGCAAAATAAAACATAAATATAGCCAAACTTATTATTTTTTTAAAATAACAAAATTAATAAAGAAAATGAGTAAAATATAAAAAATGGAAATGAAATTAAAAAAAAAAAAAAAAAAAAAAAGTCCTTATATAGGAATTGATCAAACTAAGATGTGAAGATAATAGTCTAGGCGTGCATGTCAACCAGCAAAGCTAAAGGGCTTTTTGATTCAAACAGAAAACGAAAATATATAAAACAGAAACAGAAGAGAGAAACCAATTTTATAGTTTCTCAAATTTTACCATATTTTTAGAAACGTTTCTTAAAATTTAGAAACAAAAAACAGGATGAGTCATCCAATAAGTATGTTTCTTAAAAAATAAAAAACGAGAACGTTATCAAATGACTTTAATAAACATACTAAAGGATTTATAAGCTCACATATCTCTATATTAGAGTCTGGTTTGTTGAATAGAAATAGCTAGTTTGATTCATAATAATGATAAATAAATTAATAAATGAAGATTATATAGAAAATTCTTATGATCAACTTATATATTTAAAGATATAGTCGAGTAATACTATGATACTTGAGCTACATCTAATAGCGAGTGTTGTCTATATTTGATTGAAGAAAACTACAAATTATATAAATTTGTATGGATTATGTTTAATTTATCAAATGGTCCTATATAATTTTAAAATTATTTGATTTTCTTTCGTGTTTAGATCCTTTATCCATGTCTTGTTATGAATATTAAAAAATTCCCAATACCTCATACTTCAATTCATATATAGCTAAGAATTATAACACATTGACTAACTATAAATTTTTAATTGTGGATGATTACAAAAATATCAACCAATCGATATCGATAAATATTTTTAGAAAAATCAAGAGTTTTTTAAAAATTAATTAAAATATTCCACTCTTTTTAAATAAGTTGAATATTATAGTTATTATTACTATACTTTAATTCAATAATACGTAAGATGAGAAATTCTAACCTTTAATCTCCTATTCGAGAATATTTGTTTTATGTTAAAGTGGAAGTTGTGTTTATGTCTTGGCTTATATATTATTATATCTATGTTAGTGATATATTTGTCATTATATACGTACGTGTGTGTGTATATATATATATATATATCTTATCCATTTTATATGATATAATAGAAATGTCAAAATTTCTATAATCAATATTGAATAATTTTTCAAAAATAATAAAAAGATCAAATATTATAGTTAAAAATTCAAAATCCAAAATAAAATGTGACTATTTATGATAATGAAAAGATCAAATATTATAGTTAAAAATTCAAAATCCAAAATAAAATGTGACTATTTATGATAATGAAATCAACTAATAATACTATGAACAAAAAAGACACAATGGCCAAAGTATAGTTTTTTATTAATAAAATTCAGTTCAAAGAAAATTCAAGTTGTTTATGTTAGAAAATTAAACAACAACAATCGTCAAATCAAATCCAATGAATTTGGACAAATGCAAAACTAGGTTTATTTATTGTTTACCTCAAACTCCTTATTTTTCATTGCAAAAAGACTCTCCTTATTTTTCTACCATATTAAAGTCAATCTCATAAACTAGACTTTTTTTTTTTTTTTTCTTTTTTCTATTCCAGATCTAAAATTTAAATATACATCAATCCATTTTTTTTAGAAACCACAAATTGAAAGCCTATAAAATCATAAAGTTATATAACAAAACACAAGTAATTGATAAAGGATCATTCTCGCAATAATATGCATTTAAAACGACAACATGTTTTTTTTAGAGGTGTTTAAATAACTCGATAATCTAAACAATCCAGACTATCCAACCTAAGAAGTAAAGGTTGGGTTGGGTTGAGTTGTTTGGCTAAAAAAAATTTAGCTTGATCCAACTCAACCCGAATCTTATATATATATGTATATATTTTTTAAAGTTTGATTACTTTGTATTGATTAATTTATGGATTTTTAATATTTTTCTTTTAAAATTGTTATGATATTTGACTTGTTTAAAGTTTGCAATAAATATCATAGATATTTTATATTTAGCATTTGCATTTTATAAGATTTTAGTTATTAGTCATATGTTGTATATAAATTTACATATTTTTCATTAAAAATAAAAAATAAGTTATAACCCGACAACCCAATCCAACGCAACCCGAATTTTAAGAGTTGAGTTGGGTTGGGTTGAAAACTTTATTTGGGTTGTCAATCTAACCAACCCGAATTTTTAGGTTTGTCTAAAAAATATCCTTAACCCAGGTACACCCCTACCTTTTTTAATGAGATTAATAGGTTTTCTCACAAATATTAATAGAAATTTCTTAAATATTTGAAATATAACAAAACGTCAATAATAGACACTGATAAACATTAATCGACATCTATCAACATCTATTATGATAGATATCTATCAATGTCTATCTGAAATTTTGTTATATTTTGAAAATATTTTTAACAGTTGTCATTTAAAATAGCTACCCTTTTAATATATGTCATCACATAAATTAGTTATCATTGTTATTTTTATATGTTTTAAAAACGTGATATATCGATATCAGTTCCAACTATGAAAATATCAATAGATATATCTCTAAATCCAAGAGTTCGACATTGGTATTAAATATTTATTGATATTTTTAATATATTTTATAAATGCTCCTAAAACATAAAAACGTCCTCTATTTTGTCTAATATAAATAGATTAATAACTATTTCTGTAACTTAGTTCAGGATTAAAAAGCAACTTAATTATCAATCTAAATAAATTTTATAAATTTTGTGACTTAAAGAATATCCGTTGATATTGATATTTTATCGATATATCCTTCAATATATTCGTAAAATTGAAATACTAATATCGATATCGACATCAATATTTTAAACCTTAATTAGTTCAAATTAAAACCAACATCATACATACCAATCATTATCATGCCCTACAATGACATCTAGAAAGATCGACAATTTGTAATTTGTCATCATCCACATATGATATCAATAAGTCAAAATTCTTATTAGCAATATTACATCAATATTAATGGCATTTTGTTGATATTTTTTTTATTCCTCGCGTCGATGTAGATCTATTGCTTTATTATTGGAGATATGAAAATGTTGATAGAGATTTCAACATCGTGTCTATCAAAATTCAAAAAATGATTCACAAATCACAAACTTCAACAATATTAATAATAGACAAATTGACTTAGTTCAATCGTAACTATCATGAACTTCTTTCTTAAAGATCAGAATTTCAATACTCCATCCCTACCATTGTTGTAAAAAAAAACTATACTAATAAAGATTAAAGAAAATATTAAAATTGAAAATTTGCTCATTTTCTCTTTTTTTTTGGTAATTATATGTTTGAAAAATGAACTTGTCAAACTATATATATACTTTGAAGTTCTTATATTTATATTCAAAACCCTAGGTCTGATTAATCATACATTTGACCCCAAAACCTCAAATATGTTGAGAAAAGAACCCCAACTATGAGTTCAAATTTAGACTTTCAACATTCCATTTGGCTTTTAATCATTATATATTAGGTGATAGGTCAAAATTAGTTAGGCAAATAGAGTTGTAATTTATGGTACAAAAGAAATAACACTAAAATTTCCCCATCTCTTTTCAATAATATGAATAGATAATTACATATAGTTTCCATTAGAAAAGAATCTTCAAATACTTTAGTCTTCTAGCTAATTAACTACCATTCAAAAGACCTAACAACATATATTGAAAGGTTAATTATATGAGATAAAAGAAGAAAATGATCATATTATAGACATTCTATGCTAACTTAGGACTTTTATGCTCTTAGCTAAGAACTACTTTTCATTAGTGCCAAATGAACCTTTTAGACTTAATAACCTTATAAGGGTATAATTTGGAGTGACTTCAAAATGGGTTTAAATCACTAATTTTTGTCATATTCAAAATTCACTTTGAAACACATTTTGAAGTTGATCTCAAAGTGATTTTGAGCGTGTTAAAATAGATTTTAACAATTTTTAAATCACAACCAAACATACCTTAAAATCAACAATATTTAAATTGTATGGAGGTGTACATAAAGGCACCAAAAATCAAAACCAACCAACTGAAACCGATCGAATTAACATTGATCAGTCGGGAATAGTTCATGGTCGGTTGGTGGTCAATTCTCCTATAAAAACCGACACCCCGACCGACCACGATGTATATTAGTGTCTTTTTAAAAAAAAGAAAAAAAATGTTCCTCTTTCTTATCCTACCCTACATTTCCTTTTTACATTCCCAATTTAATCTTCATCTCCCTCCTCCTCTACCATTTTCATTATCATTATGACCTCTTCTCTCACTCTCCCTTCCACAAATTCCCTCAATAATTTCTTGCCTTTTGATGGGAAAAGTATCTGCCTCCAATCTAATTGTGAGAAGAAGAAGGGAAAAAAGAAAAAAGAAAACCGACAAAACCAATTGACCAGACCGATTGACTGGCGTTCGACTCCCAACGAATTTTTCTAATCAATTTTCAATGTCGGTTTTATCCCAAATCCGACACCGGCCAACCGATATACACTTCTAAATCTACATCAACATCAAACAATGCAAAAATATAAAAAAAAACAATTGGGTGCATTTTGAGTTGTACCTATCTTTGTACAATCCACCTAAGTATCCAATCACAAATTGACACATGTAAAAAAAATTAAAAACAAAAATAAATTTTTATATTTATTACCCTGTGATTAAAGGGAATGCACTACAACCAAGTGTTACTAAAAATTAATAACAATAGAAAAATCAGAAATTAAATAACCTAATGTGTATGGCTGAAACAAGGAGTAGTTGGGAGGACACAAACTTTATTTAATAGGGTAAACTTCTAAAAGGGATGTCATAATAATTCCAATTTGTAATGTCAAAATCAACAAAGTCCCAAAATTCTAATCCTAGCTACTAATTTTGCCTTCTTACAAAGAAGATAGATAAATAATTAGACCACTTTGTGTTTCTCTCTTAATGCTAGTTTTTGGACAAAATGAAGCCTTTTAAGTTGGTAAATAATATCTCTACATGAAGCAATAAGCCTAATAACATGTGCAAGGTCATTATGAAAGGAAACATTAAGCATATCCAATTAAATCTTGTAATGAGAGCTAATTAAGTTTGCAAATAACATTTATTACTTACTAATAGCACAATCTTATTATTCATTAATACCATTTTGAGGTCAACTTATCTCTATTGCTTTCAACCTAATTGTACATAATAACATACTTTTTTTGTTGGGTTTTTTTTTAATAATTCTAGAAAAATTTTTGAAGTCAATTTTAATTTTAAACTTTAAATTTCATTAAAATTATAGTTAACTCTTTATGATTTAAGTTCAAGCTAAATAAGATTTCAAAATAACAAAAATATAATCTCAAAATGCTTTTAAAAAAAAAAGTTAAACATGTAAGTGATAAACTATCGTAGATAGTGACAATTCGTTGTTTTGTATTCCGTAAAATAACCTTAGTGATATTTTTTAAAAAAAATTGTTGCGATATTTTTTTTTAACATCTTTTCTTTTATGGTATTTTTTTTTTGTAGTTTGAGCATACACAAATATTCTATAATATAAATGAATAATTATAAGTCGTAAATGTTAACGCGTTGAAATAGAAATAAAATGATTTATTTAGTGCAAAAATTTGAGTGTTTGTATATATCTTTTTCTTTCACTTTCATGAGAATTCAAAGAAAAGGGGAAAGCAACAACTCATAAAAGGAGAGAAAAGTAATTGACTTGTATGGATATTAAAAAGGTTGACATTCATCCAAATGTTAGAAAACAATAATCTTTAGATTAGATTCACTTCTCTTTGTCTCTCACTTAATATTATTTATATAGAATTAAATAATTAATGGCATTTATGATGGAGGCCATAGAAAAGTCAATGGTTTTATATCAACAGCCTCATTTTAGTACTGTTTTCTTGTCTCCTAGTTTATGTTGGGGAAAAGAAAATTTCAAATTATACTCTTTTAGGAAAACTAAATAAAAAGTTGGATAAATATCAATTTATACCTTTAAATTTTAGAAGTTATATAGATTTAAAATTTAAACTACGAATTGTATCGATTTAAACCCTAAATTTTGAAAGCTATATCAATTTAAATCCTATACTTTGAAAGTTGTATCAATTTAAATCATGAACTTTCATAAATACATCAATTTAAATCCTGAACTTTCTTAAGTGTATCCAAATAAAACATAATAGAAGGTCTAAGTTGATACAATTATAAAATTTTAGGATTTAAATGGATACACTTATAATAGTTCAAGGTTTAAATTGATATAATTATTAGTTTACAGTTTAAATCGATATAATTCTCAAAATTTAAGGTTTAAATCTATTATAACGGTATCGATTTAAACTCTAAATTTTTTTTAAGTGAATCAATTTATATAATATTTTGATAATTTATAACTATTTTCACTTAATTTATGTAAGGTAAAGTGAAAATTCACCTAAATAAAATTAATCATCTCTTCTAAAATAATCTTACCAAAATAGCAAGAAAGATTATAACATGATTCTTTCTAAATACCTAGAGAAAATAAGAGTAAGACATGAAGTTGAAAAATTACTCATAATAAAGAAATTTTGGTAACATTTAATCGATTTCAACATTTCTCTCTAATATTACACTAACGTCTACATTTATAGAAATCTCATAGATGTGAAAATTATGTATTAAGAATTTCAAAGTAGACAATTTTAATGAAAAGAATTAAATTGATTCCGTAACGAAAGCTTAAGCTTCTAATTGATACAATTATTATTTTGAATTCTTAAGTGATATAATTCTAGGTGGTGTTTGAACCTCAACTTCAAGTAAGTGAAATATGTTATTATATCTCACTCCGGTATTTTCAACTCTAATAATAATCTATAATTAACTACAATATTATTATTTCAATTCCCTCTTTGTTACATTATTCTTTTTATTTCCTATCTTTATTTCCCTCTTTGTTGTTATCATATTTCTTATTTCTTATCCAAATTAGAATAGTTTACACCTCAAACACAGACTATTATAATCCAGATTAAAATAGTCGATACTCCAACTACTAACTATAATAATCACTAATATAATAACCAATTTAGTGCCTCAAATATCTTAAATATTTAGACATTCTTAATAAAAGGGCTAAATTGATTTTTTACTAGTTTTTATTTTATTATATTTTTTGAAAAACTACATAAGATAAAAGGGATTTTAGAGACCCACCAATATAATAAGGCAGGTTCCACTGAAAAATGTTTTTAAAAAAAAAATTGCAAAATTAACAATTAATAGTGGAAGTCTCTTTCCAAAAACCCTACTGAGGGACCCCATTTTTGCCATGCACCAAAAGTTAAACATATATATATATATATTCTTCTTTCTTTTTTATCCACACAAAACCCTAAAATCTTTTGATCATTCAATACACTACCATACAACAACTTTTTTTTTTTGGTTTTTTTTGCCCTTCTTTGCTTGCATTTTACATTTCTCTCTCTTCATATGCTTTTAGCTTTTTCACAAGTGAAAAATTCATATACTTAAAGTCTACTCCTAATCATAGCTTGTATAAAACATTAAATCATAATGTTTTAGTTATTAAATTTTACAGCAAAGATTTCAAGATCTTGAGATGTTTCCTCTTTATGTATCTAAATTCTACCTTTACACCTAGAGAGAGAGAGAGAGAATTGAGTTTCATTTAGATATATACTAAGTTCTTTTAAATCACAATTTGCAAGCCCATGATTAATATTAAAGTTTGTCAACTTTTACTAATTCAATATTTCCAAATATTTCTTGTTTTGCTACAGATTTAAGTGTATATATATACTTTTGATGTTATAGTGTGTTTGGAATAATTTGTGATTTTTTTTTTTTTAAATAATATCAAATTTTCTATAACTACTCTAAGAAACAAATTAGTAATTTAAAATGTGTTTAATAAGCTTATTTTATGATTTTGAATGATCAAATTAGTAATTTAAATTTCTACAAGTACACTCAATAAATAAAACTAAGCACTCTAAAAAAACTTGGATTAATAATTTAAATAAAGGCTTTGTTCGATTAATTCGTGATAGATGAACTAAAAGTGACTTTTATTAAGTTTTTTTTTTCTCTGAAAAACACTTTTTATCATAAAAAATTATTCATGAGAAAAATATACTTTTCAAAAAGGTACTTATAGAAAAAATATATTTTTTATTTGAAATGCCTTTTTTTTTTTGCAAGTTATTCTAGAGGAAGGCACTATTAACTCTCGAGAAAACTATGGGTGCGTTTGGAGTTGGATTTTGGACGGTTAGAAGTGATTTTTAAATAATTTTAGCCAATTTATATTTTTGGTATAACAAATTATAATTAAATCTATTAATTAAAACCACTTTTAACAAGGTTCATTTCATTCAATTTTTAAAATCTGTTGCTTACTAGGTTTTAAATTCTCGTAGAATCAAATATTCCTTTTTAATAAACTAGGAATGAAAATCAATATATGTGATATTTTGCAGTATGAATGTGCTGAAAATTTATTTCTTTTTAATTGTAAATCATACTAATTTATTATAGCGATGTTCTTTTAATCTAAAATTATTCATAAAAGATTATACTAAATATACTTTTAAACTATTACTTTTTTAAAAGTTTTTTTTTTATTGTAGATGTACAACA
>NC_052356.1:33693948-33698020 GCF_009727055.1 Benincasa hispida
GTACTCATGATTGGTTATATCTGATGGACATAAAAATATATCTATGGTAAGAAGAGTTCAGCTGTTGGTCTTTAGTGGAATGTCTGGCAGTTAACGGATAGTGGATCTCGTGGCTAAAGAGTTTAGTCAGCTATTCACATACCAGGAGCTTCGAACCAAAAGTCCATAAGGTCCCCTTAGTAGCTTGGATAAAGTCGAGAATCAGTTTTTAGGTCAGTCTGAATTGTTCAAATTAACAAGAGGGAGTTCGATTATATATGATATAATTGAACTGGTTAATTATATATGATATAGTTGACGAAATATATGAGATACATTATTTTAGAGGAAATTAGATATAAATATGATTTATATCAAGTAGAGGAGAAATTACTATAGCAGATATATGATATCAAACTATAGGTTAAGAATATAATATGATTATATTCATTAATTATTTAAATAGGCGGTTATGAGATAATTGACCGGGAATTTCTCCTAAATCGTGCGAAAGTGAGAAGATTGATTTCGGCTATTGTAACTGAAGAATAAAATGAAAATTGTTTTCATTTTTATAAAGAGTTCGAAAAATTCGCTCACAGTGTGGAAACTTCACGATCGCTTAGTTGAGAGCCTATACGATAGCACCCATCGCCTAAACGATCACACACTCGTGCATTAAACGATTGCACGCGTTTTCTAAATGATCGCTCACCTTCTCTAAACGATCGCTTAGCGCGCCGAGCTTTCCTAAATGATCGCTTAATATTTACTAGACGATCCCTTAGTAAAACCTACACGATTGTGTACCTTTCTCTAAGTGACAAACACCCGACTATACGATAGTCACCTACTATTTTCCACTTACTTGTTGATCGACACGATCGTCCTTTCCTCCCCCCTCTACCAATTCCATCAAAGTCTACTCATTGGATTCTCACTCCGAGAATACCAAGGGCTTTAAGTGGTGGTGTCATCCCCGGTTTCTGCTTGTTCGTGCACAACCGTTCGTGTAGACGATCGTGGTGCTGGTAGGCGACTGATTGCTGGGCAATAAGGACAGTAGAGGAGTCGCTTCCGCTGGATTGAGTTCGAGTGAAGATAATCTTCAACTAGTATGTTTACTCAATTTTTTGTTTTTTATTTGTCAAAGCATGCCTATAATTAGTATTAAAACGCATACCTTTTTGTTAGAATGTGTGTGTGGTAATTCGGTCACAATGAAATTGGAAAGATTTGAACCCGCTCATGGCTACTCTTGTTTAAGAGTTCCTTCAATTGGTATCATAGCCAGGTTTTGATATTCCAATTTCATTGGTGCAACGAATTGCATATACATTCGCGGTGGGTGCATATTTTCTCTTTGTTTAATTGTTAAATTGTTTGTGGATGTATGGGTTAATGGAATTTTCTGGGATTAACCTCGGTTTGATTTAATTCTTTTGCATTTTGGTTAATTATAAAGGCCCCTTCATTTTTTGTGCACAATTGATTTTTATCGAGTCTGCAATTCAAATTCAGTTTGAGTCTTGAGTCGTTCGTGAAGAAGTTTGGAGAAAGGGTTGTTATTCTTCGAGGAAGAAGACGATCAAGGGTTGTTCGGGTTGTGTAGACGATGGGGTAAGCGATCGTTGAGTATTGGATACTCGGTTGTCATTTAACGCGCATGCACACTAGACAATCATTTAGTTCAGCAAGCTTCATCGCTTAGTAACTGACTAAACAATCGCGGAGTAACTCACGGTAAATCATTTACCTTTTGCCGCGTTAAGCGATCGCCTAGACGATCAGGCTTCGCAGCCTCATTGTCGTCTAAGCGATCGTTTAGCTTTTTTGCGCTATCGTCTAGTGTGCGCTAAGTGATCGTTTACCTGTGGCATTTACTAAATGATGGACTTTCTCCTGGCGGTTCAAGACCCGGTTCGCCTGTGAACCGGTTTACTCGTTGGAAAATGTAATAGATAGAGTTATTTCATTCCGATTTTGTAAAGGTTCATCCCGGTTCATTAATCCTTGATTTATTACATGAGATGTATGGTGATTTATATGTCATATGGTATGCACATATAGTAAATCCCACCTTAGGTTATGCATTGGTCATGTATCATCTCTTTATAGTAAATTTTATAATTTAGAGAAGCATGATTTAATTATGTAAGAGCATGCTCATGCATCATATAATATAAGAGTTATATTTATACATGCATAAAAATCATTTACATGCATCATCTTTATATTATAATTGTTATAGTATAAGGGTGTATGGAAAGCATGTTTGCTTGGTTATTATGCTTATATATAAAAGTTATGTATAGTAATGACCGGAAATTGCATGAAGCATGATACATAGGTTTCTTTATAAGCGTTATAAACACCTAGTTATGTGCAATGTATTTTGTTTCTTTTCAATGGTTAAAGAGAAATTAGAACTAAAAGCAATAAGAAAGACATACATGCTCACTTAGGTTTAATTCATGGTTTTAAAATATTTAAAACTTGGATGACATAGACCTAAGATCATGGTTCTAATATGATTAGCAATCCTTAGGCTTTAATCTTTTAATCAGTTTAATAGGATTAAATTGACTAATAAAGGTTAAAGTATAGCAAATCTATCTATAAGGGACCTTTTTGTCTAAGGCGGGTTTTGTCTAGGCTGGGGTATTTAAGTTGATGAAAACGTAACACCCCTACCTGGAGAGGTGAATTAGATAGATTTGATGCATGCATGCAAGTTAAGAACAGTCCATTTAAGTGTTTAATTGTGACTACTTGAACTTGTTCATAATTCATATACAAAGGTTGTTTATGAGCAGACTTAAAAAGATGACTTAGACTAAAATTAGTAGTTGGATTCTCTAGGTTAATGAACCCCTAGCTAGAACATTCAGTGGGAGGTACTTGGGACATATGATGCTTCACTTAAACCTTTTACGTTTCTCCTATATATTCCACACCATGAGATCTACCTCGGCCTCATGGCACCTTGGGAGTGTCCCCCTAAAGAATGGCATTTGGGTAGGTCAATATCAAGGTGAATGGAGAGAGTGTTCATCGTATGTGGGAGTAGGAAGTGCGACAATATATCCCACGGTCTCCCTCGTTGGATTGAATAAAGTTTCTGCATATTGCCTCGAGGCACCCTGGGAGTGTCCCCCTATAGAATGGTAGTTTTGCACGTTTTTTTATTTGATCTCTTGTAAGAGGATAAGGTTACTTAGTCTCTTTTCCTAATATGCTTCTTACCTACGGTGGGCTCATTAGGGCGGGACTCTGGCACCGAAAGCGAGGGGTCACACTTATGCGGAATTGTTAAAGGTTAACAGTTCTGGACTAAATAAATGGTGGTTGTTAGGTTCAGTTTCAAGAATTGGTTCTGCCTAATGGTTGAGAAGGTCTCATCCCAGTGAAGGGGCATCTGATCACCCCAACGGTGACGTTTGTTCTACCTCGCTGGGGCATCATTGCAAAATAAAAGTCTTTCACTTAAGGTACTTGAAACTGTTTTGCAAAATTAATTGGTTAAAATGTGGTTTAGCAAAATCTAATAAAAGTTTTGTTCGTTTTTCAACAACAAGTTTTGAAAATGACCATAGCCACATTAGCTTTGCTTAGCACCGAGAAATTAACTGGCGATAACTTTTCAACATGGAAACACATGATCACGACAATACTAATCATCGAGGATCTCATGTTTGCCCTTACGGAGGTCTTCCTCCTATTCCAGCTCCGAATGCCACTCGAAATGTTCGAGAGATATACGAGCGATGGACACAGGCGAATGAGAAGATCGGACATGGGCGAATGAGAAGACTCGAGCCTATATCTTGGCAAATCTTTCTTACGTCTTGGCCAAGTAACATGAGCCCATGGTCTTAGGTGTGAGATCATGGAGTCCCTGCGAGGAATGTTTGGACAACCATCTGAATAGCTCCAACACGAGGCTCTTAAGTATATATTCAACACTAAAATTCAAGAAAGCATCTTTGTTCGTGAACATGTGCTTAACATGATGATCCACTTCAATGTGGCGGAGTTGAATGTGTCTACCATCGATGAGGGCAGCCAGGTTAACATAATCCTGCATTCATTG